>NW_027478672.1:284415-584415 GCF_051014685.1 Ptiloglossa arizonensis
AGGCCATGGTAGTTACTGGTTTCTTGTATCAGACTTGCGAAATTTGGTGGTTTCTCAACCATTCCTCAACTTCAAACTCACTCCGATACCTCGCGAACGGATTGGCGAACTCGGGAAATTCCTGTTGCATCTGAAAGTAGAAACACGCCCGATACAACGTATGTGTATTTTTCCCCCTAGGCATTGTAGTTATTGGTTTCGCGTATCAGACTTGCGACTAATTTTGATGGTTTGCTCTACCATTCCTTAACTTCAAATTCCCCATATCTCGCGAACGGATTGACGAGCTCGAGATATTCTGTTGCATCTGAAAGTAGAAACTCGACCGATTACAACGTACAACGGCATGTGTATTTTGCCCTAGGCATAGTAGTTACTGGTTTCGAGTATCAGACTTGCGAAATTTTGATGGGTTTCTCAACATTCCTTAACTTCAAACTCCTCGCCATATCTCGCGAACGGATTGACGAACTCGAGAAATTCCTGTTGCATCTGAAAGTAGAAACTCGACGATTACAACGGCATGTGTATTTTTGTACCTAGGCCATAGTAGTTACTGGTTCTAGTGATCAGACTTGCGAAATTTTGGTGGTTTCTCAACCCATTCCTCAACTGCAAACTCCTGTACTCGCGAACGGGATTGGCGAACTCGGGAAATTCCTGTTGGCATCTGAAAGTAGAAACTCGCCCGATTACAACGGTAGTGTATTTTTGCCTAGGCCATAATAGTTATTGATTCGAGTATCAGACTTGCGAAAATTTTGAAGATTTCTCAGCCATCTTAACTTCACCAACTCACATATCTCGCGAACGCATTGACGAACTCTCGAGAAATTCCTGTTGCATCTGAAAGTATAAACTCGCCCGATTACAAAGGTATGTGTATTTTTCCCTAGTGCTTTGTAGTTGTTGTTTCGAGTATCAGACTTGCGAAAATTTTGATGGTTTCTTAAACCATTCCTTAACTTCAAACTCCCATATCTCGCTGAACGGATTGACGAACTCGAGAAATTCTGTTGCATCTGAAAGTAGAAACTCGCCCGATTACAACGGTATGTGTATTTTTGCCCTAGGCCATAATAGTTATTGGATTCGAGGTATCAGACTTGCGAAAATTTTGATGATTTCTCAGCCATTCCTTAACTTCAAACTCCCATATCTCGCGAACGCATTGACGAACTCGAGAAATTCCTGTTGCATCTGAAGTATAAACTCGCCCGATTACCAAAAATATGTGTATTTTTTCCCCTAGTGCTTTGTAGTTATTGGTTTCGAGTAGTCAGACTTGCGAAAATTTTGATGGTTTCTCAACCATTCCTTAACTTCAAACTCCCTATCTCGCGAACGGATTGACGAGCTCGAGATATTCCTGTTGCATCTGAAAGTAGAAACTCGACCGATTACAACGTACAACGGCATGTGTATTTTTGCCCTAGGCCATAGTAGTCACTGGTTTCGAGTATCCGACTTGCGAAATTTTGATGGTTTCTCAACCATTCCTTAACTTCAAACTCCCATATCTCGCGAACGGATTGACGAGCTCGAGAAATTCCTGTTGCATCTGAAAGTAGAAACTCGACCGATTACAACGGCATGTGTATTTTTGCCCTAGGCCATAGTAGTTACTGGTTTCGTGTATCAGACTTGCGAAATTTTGGTGGTTTCTCAACCATTCCTCAACTTCAAACTCCGATACCTCGCGAACGGATTGGCGAACTCGGGAAATTCCTGTTGCATCTGAAAGTAGAAACACGCCCGATTACAACGGTATGTGTATTTTTCCCCTAGGCCATTGTAGTTATTGGTTTCGCGTATCAGACTTGCGAAAATTTTGATGGTTTCTCAACCATTCCTTAACTTCAAATTCCCATATCTCGCGAACGGATTGACGAGCTCGAGATATTCCTGTTGCATCTGAAAGTAGAAACTCGACCGATTACAACGTACAACGGCATGTGTATTTTTGCCCTAGGCCATAGTAGTTACTGGTTTCGAGTATCAGACTTGCGAAATTTTGATGGTTTCTCAACCATTCCTTAACTTCAAACTCCCATATCTCGCGAACGGATTGACGAACTCGAGAAATTCCTGTTGCATCTGAAAGTAGAAACTCGACCGATTACAACGGCATGTGTATTTTTGCCCTAGGCCATAGTAGTTACTGGTTTCGTGTATCAGACTTGCGAAATTTTTGTGGTTTCTCAACCATTCCTCAACTTCAAACTCCGATACCTCGCGAACGGATTGGCGAACTCGGGAAATTCCTGTTGCATCTGAAAGTAGAAACTCGCCCGATTACAACGGTAGGTGTATTTTTGCCCTAGGCCATAATAGTTATTGGATTCGAGTATCAGACTTGCGAAAATTTTGAAGATTTCTCAGCCATTCCTTAACTTCAAACTCACATATCTCGCGAACGCATTGACGAACTGGAGAAATTCCTGTTGCATCTGAAAGTATAAACTCGCCCGATTACAAAGGTATGTGTATTTTTCCCCTAGTGCTTTGTAGTTGTTGGTTTCGAGTATCAGACTTGCGAAAATTTTGATGGTTTCTCAACCATTCCTTAACTTCAAATTCCCATATCTCGCGAACGGATTGACGAGCTCGAGATATTCCTGTTGCATCTGAAAGTAGAAACTCGACCGATTACAACGTACAACGGCATGTGTATTTTTGCCCTAGGCCATAGTAGTTACTGGTTTCGAGTATCAGACTTGCGAAATTTTGATGGTTTCTCAACCATTCCTTAACTTCAAACTCCCATATTTCGCGAACGGATTCACGAGCTCGAGAAATTCCTGTTGCATCTGAATGTAGAAACTCGCCCGATTACAAAGGTATGTGTATCTGTCTCCTAGGCCTTTGTAGTTATTGGTTTCGAGTATCAGACGTGCGAAAGTTTTGATGGTTTCTCAACCATTCCTTAACTTCAAATTCCCATATCTCGCGAACGGATTGACGAGCTCGAGATATTCCTGTTGCATCTGAAAGTAGAAACTCGACCGATTACAACGTACAACGGCATGTGTATTTTTGCCCTAGGCCATAGTAGTTACTGGTTTCGAGTATCAGACTTGCGAAATTTTGGTGGTTTCTCAACCATTCCTCAACTTCAAACTCCGATACCTCGCGAACGGATTGGCGAACTCGGGAAATTCCTGTTGCATCTGAAAGTAGAAACTCGCCCGATTACAATGGTGTGTGTACTTTTCCCCTAGGCCATAATAGTTATTGGATTCGAGTATCAGACTTGCGAAAATTTTGATGGTTTCTCAAACATTCCTTAACTTCAAACTCCCATATCTCGCGAACGGATTGACGAACTGGAGAAATTCCTGTTGCATCTGAAAGTATAAACTCGCCCGATTACAAATGTATGTGTATTTTTCCCCTAGTGCTTTGTAGTTGTTGGTTTCGAGTATCAGACTTGCGAAAATTTTGATGGTTTCTCAACCATTCCTTAACTTCAAATTCCCATATCTCGCGAACGGATTGACGAGCTCGAGATATTCCTGTTGCATCTGAAAGTAGAAACTCGACCGATTACAACGTACAACGGCATGTGTATTTTTGCCCTAGGCCATAGTAGTTACTGGTTTCGAGTATCAGACTTGCGAAATTTTGATGGTTTCTCAACCATTCCTCAACTTCAAACTCCGATACCTCGCGAACGGATTGGCGAACTCGAGAAATTCCTGTTGCATTTGAAAGTAGAAACTGGCCCGATTACAATGGTGTGTGTACTTTTCCCCTAGGTCATTCCAGTTATTCGTTTCTAGCATCAGAATTGCGAAAATTTTGGTGGTTTCTCAAACATTCCTTAACTTCAAACTCCCATATCTAGCGAACGGATTGACGAACTCGAGAAATTCCTGTTGCATCTGAAACCAGAAACTCGTCCGATTACAACGGTATGTGTACTTTTCCCCTAGGCCATTCCAGTTATTGGTTTCGAGTATCAGTTTTGCGAAAATTTTGATGGTTTCTCAACCGTTCCTTAATTTCGAACTCCCATATCTCGCGAACGGATTGACGAACTCGAGAAATTCCTGTTGCATCTGAAACCAGAAACTCGTCCGATTACAACGGTATGTGTACTTTTCCCCTAGGCCATTCCAGTTATTGGTTTCGAGTATCAGTTTTGCGAAAATTTTGATGGTTTCTCAACCGTTCCTTAATTTCGAACTCCCATATCTCGCGAACGGATTGACGAACTCGAGAAATTCCTATTGCATCTGAAAGTAGAAACTCGCCCGATGACAAAGGTATGTGCATTTTTCCCCTATGCAATGGTAGTTATTGGTTTCGAGTATCAGACTTGCGAAATTTGTGATGGTTTCTCAAGCTTTCCTTAACTTCAAACTCCCATATCTCGCGAACGGATTGGCGAACTCGAGAAAGTCCTGTTGCATTTGAAGGTAGCAACTTGCCCGATGACAATGGTGTGTATACTTTGCCCCTAGTCCGTTCCAGTTATTGGTTTCGAGTATCAGACTTGCGAAATTTTTGATTGTTTCTCAACCATTCCTTAACTTCAAACTCCCAAATCTCGCGAACGGATTGACGAACTCGAGAAATTCCTGTTGCATCTGAAAGTAGAAACTCGCCCGATTACAATGGTGTGTGTACTTTTCCCTTAGGCCATTCCAGTTATTGGTTTCGTGTATCAGACTTGCGAAATTTTTGATTGTTTCTCAACCATTCCTTAACTTCAAACTCCCATATCTCGCGAAAGGATTGACGAACTCGAGAAATTCCTATTGCATCTGAAGGCAGAAACTCGCCCGATTACAATGGTGTGTGTACTTTTCCTCTAGGCCATTGCAGTTATTGGTTTCGAGTATCAGACCTGCGAAAACTTTGATGGTTTCTCAACCATTCCTTAACTTCAAACTCCCATATCTCGCGAACGGATTGACGAACTCGAAAAATTCATGTTGCATCTGAAAGTAGAAATTTGCCCGATTACAATGGTGTGTGTACTTTTCCCCTAGGCCATTCCAGTTGTTGGTTTCGAGTATCAGACTTGAGAAAATTTTGATGGTTTCTCAACCATTCCTTAACTTCAAACTCCCATATCTCGCGAACGGATTGACGAACTCGAGAAATTCCTGTTGCATCTGAAAGTAGAAACTTGCCCGATTACAATGGGGTGTGTACTTTTCCCCTAGGCCATTCCAGTTATTGGTTTCGAGTATCAGACTTGCGAAAATTTTGATGGTTTCTCAACCATTCCTTAACTTCAAACTCCAATATCTCGTGAACAGACTGACGAACTAGGGAATTTCCTGTTGCATCTGAAAGTAGAAACTCGCCCGATTACAACGGTATGTGTATTGTTGCCCTAGGCCATAGTAGTTATTGGTTTCGAGTATCAGACTTGCGAAAATTTTGATGGTTTCTCAAACATTCCTTAACTTCAAACTCCCATATCTCGCGAACGGATTGACGAACTGGAGAAATTCCTGTTGCATCTGAAAGTAGAAACTCGCCCGATTACAATGGTGTGTGTACTTTTCCCCTAGGCCATTCCAGTTATTGGTTTCGAGTATCAGACTTGCGAAAATTTTGATGGTTTCTCAACCATTCCTTAACTTCAAACTCCCATATCACGCGAACGGATTGACGAACTCGAGAAATTCATGTTGCATCTGAAAGTAGAAACTCGCCCGATTACAATGGTGTGTGTACTTTTCCCCTAGGCCATTCCAGTTATTGGTTTCGAGTATTAGATTTGCGAAAATTTTGATGGTTTCTCAACCATCTCTTAACTCCAAACTCCGATATTTCGCGAACGGATAGACGAACTTGAGGAATTCCTGATGCATCTGAAAGTAGAAACTTGTCCGATTACAATGGTGTGTGTACTTTTCCCCTAGGCCATTCCAGTTATTGATTTCGAGTATCAGAGTTGCGAAAATTTTGATGGTTTCTCAACCATTCCTTAACTTCAAACTCCCATATCTCGCGAACGGATTGACGAACTCGAGAAATTCATGTTGCATCTGAAAGTAGAAACTCGCCCGATTACAATGGTGTGTGTACTTTTCCCCTAGGCCATTCCAGTTATTGGTTTCGAGTATCAGACTTGCGAAATTTTTGATTGTTTCTCTACCATTCCTTAATTTCAAACTCGCATATCTCGCGAATGGATTGACGGACTCGAGAAATTCCTGTTGCATCTGAAAGCAGAAACTCCCCCGATTAGAATGGTGTGTGTACTTTTCCCCTAGGCCATTCCAGTTATTGGTTTCGAGTATCAGACTTGCGAAAATTTTGATGGTTTCTCAATCATTCCATAACTTCCAACTCCCATATCTCGCGAACGGATTGACGAACTCGTGAAATTCCTGTTGCAACTGAAAGTAGAGACTCGCCCGATTACAACGGTATGTGTATTTCTCCGCTAGGCCATTCCAGGTATCGGTTTCGAGTATCAGAGCAGCGAAAGTTTTGGTGGTTTCACATCAGTTCCATGACTTCAAACTCCCATATCTCGCGAACGGATTGACGGACTCGAGAAATTCCTGTTGGATCTGAAAGTAGAAACTCGCGCGATTACAACGGTATGTGTATTTTTGCCCTAGGCCATACTAGTTATTGGTTTCGAGTATCAGACTTGCGAAAATTTTGATGGTTTCTCAACCATTCCTTAATTTCAAACTCGCATATCTCGCGAACGGATTGACGAACTCGGGTAATTCCTGTTGAATCTGAAAGCAGAGACTCGCCGGATTACAACGGCATGTGTATTTTTGCCCTAGACCATTGTAATTAATGTCTTCGAGTATCAGATTCCGAAAATTTTGATGGTTTCTCAACCATTCCATAACTTCAAACTCCCATATATCGCGAACGGATTGACGAACTCGAGAAATTCCTGTTGCATCTGAAAGCAGAAATTCGCCCGATTACAACGGTATGTGCATTTTTGCCCTAGGCCAAAGTAGTTATTGGTTTCGAGAATAAGACTTGCGAAAATTTTGATGGTTTCTCAAACATTCCTTAACTTCAAACTCCCATATCTCGCGAACGGATTGACGAACTGGAGAAATTCCTGTTGCATCTGAAAGTAGAAACTCGCCCGATTACAATGGTGTGTGTACATTTCCCCTAGGCCATTCCAGTTATTGGTTTCGAGTATTAGATTTGCGAAAATTTTGATGGTTTCTCAACCATCTCTTAACTCCAAACTCCGATATTTCGCGAACGGATTGACGAACTTGAGGAATTCCTGATGCATCTGAAAGTAGAAACTTGTCCGATTACAATGGTGTGTGTACTTTTCCCCTAGGCCATTCCAGTTATTGATTTCGAGTATCAGACTTGCGAAAATTTTGATGGTTTCTCAACCATTCCTTAACTTCAAACTCCCATATCTCGCGAACGGATTGACGAACTCGAGAAATTCATGTTGCATCTGAAAGTAGAAACTCGCCCGATTACAATGGTGTGTGTACTTTTCCCCTAGGCCATTCCAGTTATTGGTTTCGAGTATCAGACTTGCGAAATTTTTGATTGTTTCTCTACCATTCCTTAATTTCAAACTCGCATATCTCGCAAATGGATTGACGGACTCGAGAAATTCCTGTTGGATCCGAAAGTAGAAACTCGCGCGATTACAACGGTATGTGTATTTTTGCCCTAGGCCATACTAGTTATTGGTTTCGAGTATCAGACTTGCGAAAATTTTGATGGTTTCTCAACCATTCCTTAATTTCAAACTCCCATATATCGCGAACGGATTGACGAACTCGAGAAATTCCTGTTGCATCTGAAAGCAGAAATTCGCCCGATTACAACGGTATGTGCATTTTTGCCCTAGGCCAAAGTAGTTATTGGTTTCGAGAATAAGACTTGCGAAAATTTTGATGGTTTCTCAAACATTCCTTAACTTCAAACTCCCATATCTCGCGAACGGATTGACGAACTGGAGAAATTCCTGTTGCATCTGAAAGTAGAAACTCGCCCGATTACAATGGTGTATGTACATTTCCCCTAGGCCATTCCAGTTATTGGTTTCGAGTATTAGACTTGCGAAAATTTTGATGGTTTCTCAACCATCTGTTAACTCCAAACTCCGATATTTCGCGAAAGGATTGACGAACTTGAGGAAATCCTGACGCATCTGAAAGTAGAAACTTGCCCGATTACAATGGTGTGTGTACTTTTCCCCTAGGCCATTCCAGTTATTGGTTTCGAGTATCAGACTTGCGAAAATTTTGATGGTTTCTCAACCATTCCTTAACTTCAAACTCCCATATCTCGCGAACGGATTGACGAACTCGAGAAATTCCTGTTGCATCTGAAAGTAGAAACTTGCCCGATTACAATGGGGTGTGTACTTTTCCCCTAGGCCAGTCCAGTTATTGGTTTCGAGTATCAGACTTGCGAAAATTTTGATGGTTTCTCAACCATTCCTTAACTTCAAACTCCAATATCTCGTGAACGGACTGACGAACTAGAGAATTTCCTGTTGCATCTGAAAGCAGAAATTCGCCCGATTACAACGGTATGTGCATTTTTGCCCTAGGCCAAAGTAGTTATTGGTTTCGAGAATAAGACTTGCGAAAATTTTGATGGTTTCTCAAACATTCCTTAACTTCAAACTCCCATATCTCGCGAACGGACTGACGAACTGGAGAAATTCCTGTTGCATCTGAAAGTAGAAACTCGCCCGATTACAATGGTGTATGTACATTTCCCCTAGGCCATTCCAGTTATTGGTTTCGAGTATTAGACTTGCGAAAATTTTGATGGTTTCTCAACCATCTGTTAACTCCAAACTCCGATATTTCGCGAAAGGATTGACGAACTTGAGGAAATCCTGACGCATCTGAAAGTAGAAACTTGCCCGATTACAATGGTGTGTGTACTTTTCCCCTAGGCCATTCCAGTTATTGGTTTCGAGTATCAGACTTGCGAAAATTTTGATGGTTTCTCAACCATTCCTTAACTTCAAACTCCCATATCTCGCGAACGGATTGACGAACTCGAGAAATTCCTGTTGCATCTGAAAGTAGAAACTTGCCCGATTACAATGGGGTGTGTACTTTTCCCCTAGGCCAGTCCAGTTATTGGTTTCGAGTATCAGACTTGCGAAAATTTTGATGGTTTCTCAACCATTCCTTAACTTCAAACTCCAATATCTCGTGAACGGACTGACGAACTAGAGAATTTCCTGTTGCATCTGAAAGTAGAAACTCGCCCGATTACAACGGTATGTGTATTGTTGCCCTAGGCCATAGTAGTTATTGGTTTCGAGTATCAGACTTGCGAAAATTTTGATGGTTTCTCAAACATTCCTTAACTTCAAACTCCCATATCTCGCGAACGGATTGACGAACTCGAGAAATTCATGTTGCATCTGAAAGTAGAAACTCGCCCGATTACAATGGTGTGTGTACTTTTCCCCTAGGCCATTCCAGTTATTGGTTTCGAGTATTAGATTTGCGAAAATTTTGATGGTTTCTCAACCATTCCTTAACTTCAAACTCCCATATCTCGCGAACGGATTGACGAACTCGAGAAATTCATGTTGCATCTGAAAGTAGAAACTCGCCCGATTACAAAGGTGTGGGTACTTTTCCCCTAGGCCATTCCAGTTATTGGTTTCGAGTATCAGACTTGCGAAATTTTTGATTATTTCTCTACCATTCCTTAATTTCAAACTCGCATATCTCGCGAACTGATTGACGAACTCGAGAAATTCCTGTTGCATCTGAAGGCAGAAACTCGCCCGATTACAATGGTGTGTGTACTTTTCCCCTAGGCCATTCCAGTTATTGGTTTCGAGTATCAGACTTGCGAAAATTTTGATGGTTTCTCAACCATTCCATAACTTCAAACTCACATATATGCGAACGAATTGACGAACTCGAGAAAATCCTGTTGCATCTGAAAGCAGAAACTCGCCCGATTACAACGGTATTTGTATTTTTCCCCTGGGCCATTGTAGTTATTGCTTTCGAGTATCAGACTTGCGAAAACTTTGATGGTTTTTCAACCATTCCTTAACTTCAAACTCCCATATCTCGCGAACGGATTGACGAACTCGAGAAATTCCTGTTGCATCTGAAAGCAGAAACTCGCCCGATTACAACGGTTTGCGCATTTTTGCCCTAGGCCATAGTAGTTTTTGGTTTCAAGTATCAGATTCCGAAAATTTTGATGGTTTCCCAACCATTCCTCAATTTCAAACTCGCATATCTCGCGAACGGATTGACGAACTCGAGAAATTCCTGTTGCATCTGAAAGCAGAAACTCGCCCGATTACAACGGTGTGTGTACTTTTACCCTAGGCCATTGCAGTTATTGGTTTCGAGTATCAGACTTGCGAAAACCTTGATGGTTTCTCAACCATTCCTCAATTTCAAACTCGCATATCTCGCGAACGGATTGACGAACTCGAGAAATTCCTGTTGCATCTGAAAGCAGAAACTCGCCCGATTACAACGGTATTTGTATTTTTCCCCTAGGCCATTGTAGTTATTGCTTTGGAGTATCAGACATGCGAAAACTTTGATGGTCTCTCAACCATTCCTTAACTTCAAACTCCCATATCTCGCGAACGGATTGACGAACTCGAGAAATTCCTGTTGCATCTGAAAGTAGAAACTAGCCCGATTACAGTGGTGTGTGTACTTTTCCCTTAGGCCATTCCAGTTATTGGTTTCGTGTATCAGACTTGCGAAATTTTTGATTGTTTCTCAACCATTCCTTAACTTCAAACTCCCATATCTCGCGAACGGATTGACGAACTCGAGAAATTCCTATTGTATTTGAAGGTAGAAACTCGCCCGATTACAATGGTGTGTGTACTTTTCCCCTAGGCCATTGCAGTTATTGGTCTGGAGTATCAGACTTGCGAAAACTTTGATGGTTTCTCAACCATTCCTCAATTTCAAACTCGCATATCTCGCGAACGGATTGACGAACTCGAGAAATTCCTGTTGCATCTGAAAGCAGAAACTCGCCCGATTACAACGGTATTTGTATTTTTCCCCTAGGCCATTGTAGTTATTGCTTTGGAGTATCAGACATGCGAAAACTTTGATGGTTTCTCAACCATTCCTTAACTTCAAACTCCCATATCTCGCGAACGGATTGACGAACTCGAGAAATTCCTGTTGCATCTGAAAGCAGAAACTCGCCCGATTACAACGGTATTTGTATTTTTCCCCTAGGCCATTGTAGTTATTGCTTTGGAGTATCAGACATGCGAAAACTTTGATGGTTTCTCAACCATTCCTTATCTTCAAACTCCCATATCTCGCGAACGGATTGACGAACTCGAGAAATTCCTGTTGCATCTGAAAGTAGAAACTAGCCCGATTACAGTGGTGTGTGTACTTTTCCCTTAGGCCATTCCAGTTATTGGTTACGAGTATCAGACTTGCGAAAATTTTAATGGACTCTCAACCATTCCTTAACATCAAACTCCCATATCTCGCGAACGAATTGACGAACTCGAGAAATTCCTGTTGCATCTGAAAGTAGAAACTCGCCCGATTACAATGGTGTGTGTACTTTTCCCCTAGGCCATTCCAGTTATTGGTTTCGAGTATCAGACTTGCGAAAATTTTGATTGTTTCTCAACCATTACTTAACTTCAAACTCCCATATCTCGCGAACGGATTGACGAACTCGAGAAATTCCTATTGTATTTGAAGGTAGAAACTCGCCCGATTACAATGGTGTGTGTACTTTTCTCCTAGGCCATTGCAGTTATTGGTCTCGAGTATCAGACTTGCGAAAACTTTGATGGTTTCTCAACCATTCCTCAATTTCAAACTCGCATATCTCGCGAACGGATTGACGAACTCGAGATAGTCCTGTTGCATCTGAAAGTAGAAACTCGCCCGATTACAATGGTGTGTGTGCTTTTCCCTTAGACCATTCCAGTTATTGGTTTCGTGTATCAGACTTGCGAAATTTTTGATTGTTTCTCAACCATTCCTTAACTTCAATCTCCCATATCTCGCGAACGGATTGACGAACTCGAGAAATTCCTATTGCATCTGAAGGCAGAAACTCGCCCGATTACAATGGTGTGTGTACTTTTCCCCTAGGCCATTGCAGTTATTGCTTTGGAGTATCAGACATGCGAAAACTTTGATGGTTTCTCAACCATTCCTTAACTTCAAACTACCATATCTCGCGAACGGATTGACGAACTCGAGAAATTCCTATTGTATTTGAAGGTAGAAACTCGCCCGATTTCAATGGTGCGTGTACTTTTCCCCTAGGCCATTGCAGTTATTGGTTTCGAGTATCAGACTTGCGAAAACTTTGATGGTTTCTCAACCATTCCATAATTTCAAACTCCCATATCACGCGAGCGGATTGACGAACTCGAGAAATTCCTGTTGCATCTGAAAGTAGAAACTTGCCCGATTGCAATGGTGTGTGTTCTTTTCCCCTAGGCCATTGCAGTTATTGGTTTCGAGTATCAGACTTGCGAAAACTTTGATGGTTTCTCAACCATTCCTCAATTTCAAACTCGCATATCTCGCGAACGGATTGACGAACTCGAGAAATTCCTGTTGCATCTGAAATCAGAAACTCGCCCGATTACAACGGTATTTGTATTTTTCCCCTAGGCCATTGCAGTTATTGGTTTCGAGTATCAGACTTGCGAAAACTTTGATGGTATCTCAACCATTCCTTAACTTCAAACTCCCATATCTCGCGAACGGTTTGACGAACTCGAGAAATTCCTGTTGCATCTGAAAGCAGAAACTCGCCCGATTACAATGGTGTGTGTACTTTTCCCTTAGACCATTCCAGTTATTGGTTTCGTGTATCAGACTTGCGAAATTTTTGATTGTTTCTCAACCATTCCTTAACTTCAATCTCCCATATCTCGCGAACGGATTGACGAACTCGAGAAATTCCTATTGCATCTGAAGGCAGAAACTCGCCCGATTACAATGGTGTGTGTACTTTTCCCCTAGGCCATTGCAGTTATTGCTTTGGAGTATCAGACATGCGAAAACTTTGATGGTTTCTCAACCATTCCTTAACTTCAAACTACCATATCTCGCGAACGGATTGACGAACTCGAGAAATTCCTATTGTATTTGAAGGTAGAAACTCGCCCGATTACAATGGTGTGTGTACTTTTCCCCTAGGCCATTGCAGTTATTGGTTTCGAGTATCAGACTTGCGAAAACTTTGATGGTTTCTCATCCATTCCATAACTTCAAACTCCCATATCACGCGAGCGGATTGACGAACTCGAGAAATTCCTGTTGCATCTGAAAGTAGAAACTTGCCCGATTGCAATGGTGTGTGTTCTTTTCCCCTAGGCCATTGCAGTTATTGGTTTCGAGTATCAGACTTGCGAAAACTTTGATGGTTTCTCAACCATTCCTCAATTTCAAACTCGCATATCTCGCGAACGGATTGACGAACTCGAGAAATTCCTGTTGCATCTGAAAGCAGAAACTCGCCCGATTACAACGGTATTTGTATTTTTCCCCTAGGCCATTGCAGTTATTGCTTTCGAGTATCAGACTTGCGAAAACTTTGATGGTTTCTCAACCATTCCTTAACTTCAAACTCCCATATCTCGCGAACGGATTGACGAACTCGAGAAATTCCTGTTGCATCTGAAAGCAGAAACTCGCCCGATTACAACGGTTTGTGCATTTTTGCCCTAGGCCGTAGTAGTTATTGGTTTCAAGTATCAGATTCCGAAAATTTTGATGGTTTCCCAACCATTCCTCAATTTCAAACTCGCATATCTCGCGAACGGATTGACGAACTCGAGAAATTCCTGTTGCATCTGAAAGCAGAAACTCGCCCGATTACAACGGTGTGTGTACTTTTCCCCTAGGCCATTGCAGTTATTGGTTTCGAGTATCAGACTTGCGAAAACTTTGATGGTTTCTCAACCATTCCTCAATTTCAAACTCGCATATCTCGCGAACGGATTGACGAACTCGAGAAATTCCTGTTGCATCTGAAAGTAGAAACTAGCCCGATTACAGTGGTGTGTGTACTTTTCCCTTAGGCCATTCCAGTTATTGGTTTCGTGTATCAGACTTGCGAAATTTTTGATTGTTTCTCAACCATTCCTTAACTTCAAACTCCCATATCTCGCGAACGGATTGACGAACTCGAGAAATTGCTGTTGCATCTGAAAGTAGAAACTAGCCCGATTACAGTGGTGTGTGTACTTTTCCCTTAGGCCATTCCAGTTATTGGTTTCGTGTATCAGACTTGCGAAATTTTTGATTGTTTCTCAACCATTCCTTAACTTCAAACTCCCATATCTCGCGAACGGATTGACGAACTCGAGAAATTCCTATTGTATTTGAAGGTAGAAACTCGCCCGATTACAATGGTGTGTGTACTTTTCCCCTAGGCCATTGCAGTTATTGGTCTCGAGTATCAGACTTGCGAAAACTTTGATGGTTTCTCAACCATTCCTCAATTTCAAACTCGCATATCTCGCGAACGGATTGACGAACTCGAGAAATTCCTGTTGCATCTGAAAGCAGAAACTCGCCCGATTACAACGGTATTTGTATTTTTCCCCTAGGCCATTGTAGTTATTGCTTTGGAGTATCAGACATGCGAAAACTTTGATGGTTTCTCAACCATTCCTTAACTTCAAACTACCATATCTCGCGAACGGATTGACGAACTCGAGAAATTCCTATTGTATTTGAAGGTAGAAACTCGCCCGATTACAATGGTGTGTGTACTTTTCCCCTAGGCCATTGCAGTTATTGGTCTCGAGTATCAGACTTGCGAAAACTTTGATGGTTTCACAACCATTCCTTAACTTCAAACTCCCATATCTCGAGAACGGATTGACGAACTCGAGAAATTCCTATTGTATTTGAAGGTAGAAACTCGCCCGATTACAATGGTGTGTGTACTTTTCCCCTAGGCCATTGTAGTTATTGCTATGGAGTATCAGACATGCGAAATCTTTGATGGTTTCTCAACCATTCCTTAACTTCAAACTCCCATATCTCGCGAACGGATTGACGAACTCGAGAAAATCCTGTTGCATCTGAAAGCAGAAACTCGCCCGATTACAACGTTATTTGTATTTTTCCCCTAGGCCATTGTAGTTATTGCTTTGGAGTATCAGACATGCGAAAACTTTGATGGTTTCTCAACCATTCCTTAACTTCAAACTCCCATATCTCGCGAACGGATTGACGAACTCGAGAAAATCCTGTTGCATCTGAAAGCAGAAACTCGCCCGATTACAACGTTATTTGTATTTTTCCCCTAGGCCATTGTAGTTATTGCTTTGGAGTATCAGACATGCGAAAACTTTGATGGTTTCTCAACCATTCCTTAACTTCAAACTCCCATATCTCGCGAACGGATTGACGAACTCGAGAAATTCCTGTTGCATCTGAAAGTAGAAACTAGCCCGATTACAGTGGTGTGTGTACTTTTCCCTTAGGCCATTCCAGTTATTGGTTTCGTGTATCAGACTTGCGAAATTTTTGATTGTTTCTCAACCATTCCTTAACTTCAAACTCCCATATCTCGCGAACGGATTGACGAACTCGAGAAATTCCTATTGTATTTGAAGGTAGAAACTCGCCCGATTACAATGGTGTGTGTACTTTTCCCCTAGGCCATTGCAGTTATTGGTCTCGAGTATCAGACTTGCGAAAACTTTGATGGTTTCTCAACCATTCCTCAATTTCAAACTCGCATATCTCGCGAACGGATTGACGAACTCGAGAAATTCCTGTTGCATCTGAAAGCAGAAACTCGCCCGATTACAACGGTATTTGTATTTTTCCCCTAGGCCATTGTAGTTATTGCTTTGGAGTATCAGACATGCGAAAACTTTGATGGTTTCTCAACCATTCCTTAACTTCAAACTCCCATATCTCGCGAACGGATTGACGAACTCGAGAAATTCCTGTTGCATCTGAAAGCAGAAACTCGCCCGATTACAACGGTATTTGTATTTTTCCCCTAGGCCATTGTAGTTATTGCTTTGGAGTATCAGACATGCGAAAACTTTGATGGTTTCTCAACCATTCCTTAACTTCAAACTCCCATATCTCGCGAACGGATTGACGAACTCGAGAAATTCCTGTTGCATCTGAAAGCAGAAACTCGCCCGATTACAACGGTATTTGTATTTTTCCCCTAGGCCATTGTAGTTATTGCTTTGGAGTATCAGACATGCGAAAACTTTGATGGTTTCTCAACCATTCCTTAACTTCAAACTACCATATCTCGCGAACGGATTGACGAACTCGAGAAATTCCTATTGTATTTGAAGGTAGAAACTCGCCCGATTACAATGGTGTGTGAACTTTTCCCCTAGGCCATTGCAGTTATTGGTCTCGAGTATCAGACTTGCGAAAACTTTGATGGTTTCACAACCATTCCTTAACTTCAAACTCCCATATCTCGAGAACGGATTGACGAACTCGAGAAATTCCTATTGTATTTGAAGGTAGAAACTCGCCCGATTACAATGGTGTGTGTACTTTTCCCCTAGGCCATTGTAGTTATTGCTTTGGAGTATCAGACATGCGAAAACTTTGATGGTTTCTCAACCATTCCTTAACTTCAAACTCCCATATCTCGCGAACGGATTGACGAACTCGAGAAAATCCTGTTGCATCTGAAAGCAGAAACTCGCCCGATTACAACGTTATTTGTATTTTTCCCCTAGGCCATTGTAGTTATTGCTTTGGAGTATCAGACATGCGAAAACTTTGATGGTTTCTCAACCATTCCTTAACTTCAAACTCCCATATCTCGCGAACGGATTGACGAACTCGAGAAATTCCTGTTGCATCTGAAAGTAGAAACTAGCCCGATTACAGTGGTGTGTGTACTTTTCCCTTAGGCCATTCCAGTTATTGGTTTCGTGTATCAGACTTGCGAAATTTTTGATTGTTTCTCAACCATTCCTTAACTTCAAACTCCCATATCTCGCGAACGGATTGACGAACTCGAGAAATTCCTATTGTATTTGAAGGTAGAAACTCGCCCGATTACAATGGTGTGTGTACTTTTCCCCTAGGCCATTGCAGTTATTGGTCTCGAGTATCAGACTTGCGAAAACTTTGATGGTTTCTCAACCATTCCTCAATTTCAAACTCGCATATCTCGCGAACGGATTGACGAACTCGAGAAATTCCTGTTGCATCTGAAAGCAGAAACTCGCCCGATTACAACGGTATTTGTATTTTTCCCCTAGGCCATTGTAGTTATTGCTTTGGAGTATCAGACATGCGAAAACTTTGATGGTTTCTCAACCATTCCTTAACTTCAAACTCCCATATCTCGCGAACGGATTGACGAACTCGAGAAATTCCTGTTGCATCTGAAAGCAGAAACTCGCCCGATTACAACGGTATTTGTATTTTTCCCCTAGGCCATTGTAGTTATTGCTTTGGAGTATCAGACATGTGAAAACTTTGATGGTTTCTCAACCATTCCTTAACTTCAAACTCCCATATCTCGCGAACGGATTGACGAACTCGAGAAATTCCTGTTGCATCTGAAAGCAGAAACTCGCCCGATTACAACGGTATTTGTATTTTTCCCCTAGGCCATTGTAGTTATTGCTTTGGAGTATCAGACATGCGAAAACTTTGATGGTTTCTCTACCATTCCTTAACTTCAAACTACCATATCTCGCGAACGGATTGACGAACTCGAGAAATTCCTATTGTATTTGAAGGTAGAAACTCGCCCGATTACAATGGTGTGTGAACTTTTCCCCTAGGCCATTGCAGTTATTGGTCTCGAGTATCAGACTTGCGAAAACTTTGATGGTTTCACAACCATTCCTTAACTTCAAACTCCCATATCTCGAGAACGGATTGACGAACTCGAGAAATTCCTATTGTATTTGAAGGTAGAAACTCGCCCGATTACAATGGTGTGTGTACTTTTCCCCTATGCCATTGTAGTTATTGCTATGGAGTATCAGACATGCGAAAACTTTGATGGTTTCTCAACCATTCCTTAACTTCAAACTCCCATATCTCGCGAACGGATTGACGAACTCGAGAAAATCCTGTTGCATCTGAAAGCAGAAACTCGCCCGATTACAACGTTATTTGTATTTTTCCCCTAGGCCATTGTAGTTATTGCTTTGGAGTATCAGACATGCGAAAACTTTGATGGTTTCTCAACCATTCCTTAACTTCAAACTCCCATATCTCGCGAACGGATTGACGAACTCGAGAAATTCCTGTTGCATCTGAAAGTAGAAACTAGCCCGATTACAGTGGTGTGTGTACTTTTCCCTTAGGCCATTCCAGTTATTGGTTTCGTGTATCAGACTTGCGAAATTTTTGATTGTTTCTCAACCATTCCTTAACTTCAAACTCCCATATCTCGCGAACGGATTGACGAACTCGAGAAATTCCTATTGTATTTGATGGTAGAAACTCGCCCGATTACAATGGTGTGTGTACTTTTCCCCTAGGCCATTGCAGTTATTGGTCTCGAGTATCAGACTTGCGAAAACTTTGATGGTTTCTCAACCATTCCTCAATTTCAAACTCGCATATCTCGCGAACGGATTGACGAACTCGAGAAATTCCTGTTGCATCTGAAAGCAGAAACTCGCCCGATTACAACGGTATTTGTATTTTTCCCCTAGGCCATTGTAGTTATTGCTTTGGAGTATCAGACATGCGAAAACTTTGATGGTTTCTCAACCATTCCTTAACTTCAAACTCCCATATCTCGCGAACGGATTGACGAACTCGAGAAATTCCTGTTGCATCTGAAAGCAGAAACTCGCCCGATTACAACGGTATTTGTATTTTTCCCCTAGGCCATTGTAGTTATTGCTTTGGAGTATCAGACATGCGAAAACTTTGATGGTTTCTCAACCATTCCTTAACTTCAAACTCCCATATCTCGCGAACGGATTGACGAACTCGAGAAATTCCTATTGTATTTGAAGGTAGAAACTCGCCCGATTACAATGGTGTGTGTACTTTTCCCCTAGGCCATTGCAGTTATTGGTCTCGAGTATCAGACTTGCGAAAACTTTGATGGTTTCTCAACCATTCCTTAACATCAAACTCCCATATCTCGCGAACGGATTGACGAACTCGAGAAATTCCTGTTGCATCTGAAAGCAGAAACTCGCCCGATTACAACGGGATATGCATTTTTGCCCTAGGCCATAGTAGTTATTGATTTCGAGTATAAGACATGCGAAAATTTTGATGGTGTCTCAACCACTCCTTAAATTCAAACTCCCATATCTCGCGAACGGATTGACGAACTCAAGAAATTCCTGTTGCATCTGAAAGCAGAAACTCGCCCGATTACAACGGTATTTGTATCTTTCCCCTAGGCCATTGCAGTTATTGCTTTCGAGTATCAGACTTGCGAAAATTTTGATGGTTTCTCAACCATTCCTTAACTTCAAACTCCCATATCTCGCGAACGGATTGACGAACTCGAGAAATTCCTGTTGCATCTGAAAGCAGAAACTCGCCCGATTACAACGGTATTTGTATTTTTCCCCTAGGCCATTGTAGTTATTGCTTTGGAGTATCAGACATGCGAAAACTTTGATGGTTTCTCAACCATTCCTTAACTTCAAACTCCCATATCTCGCGAACGGATTGACGAACTCGAGAAATTCCTGTTGCATCTGAAAGTAGGAACTAGCCCGATTACAGTGGTGTGTGTACTTTTCCCTTAGGCCATTCCAGTTATTGGTTTCGTGTATCAGACTTGCGAAATTTTTGATTGTTTCTCAACCATTCCTTAACATCAAAGTCCCATATCTCGCGAACGGATTGACGAACTCGAGAAATTCCTATTGTATTTGAAGGTAGAATCTCGCCCGATTACAATGCTGTGTGTACTTTTCCCCTAGGCCATTGCAGTTATTGGTCTCGAGTATCAGACTTGCGAAAACTTTGATGGTTTCTCAACCATTCCTCAATTTCAAACTCGCATATCTCGCGAACGGATTGACGAACTCGAGAAATTCCTGTTGCATCTGAAAGCAGAAACTCGCCCGATTACAACGGTATTTGTATTTTTCCCCTAGGCCATTGTAGTTATTGCTTTGGAGTATCAGACATGCGAAAACTTTGATGGTTTCTCAACCATTCCTTAACTTCAAACTCCCATATGTCGCGAACGGATTGACGAACTCGAGAAATTCCTGTTGCATCTGAAAGCAGAAACTCGCCCGATTACAACGGTATTTGTATTTTTCCCCTAGGCCATTGTAGTTATTGCTTTGGAGTATCAGACATGCGAAAATTTTGATGGTGTCTCAACCACTCCTTAAATTCAAACTCCCATATCTCGCGAACGGATTGACGAACTCGAGAAATTCCTGTTGCATCTGAAAGCAGAAACTCGCCCGATTACAACGGTATTTGTATCTTTCCCCTAGGCCATTGCAGTTATTGCTTTCGAGTAGCAGACTTTCGAAAATTTTGATGGTTTCTCAACCGTTCCTCAATTTCAAACTCGCATATCTCGCGAACGGATTGACGAACTCGAGAAATTCCTGTTGCATCTGAAAGCAGAAACTCGCCCGATTACAACGATGTGTTCTTTTCCCCTTGGCCATTGCAGTTATTGGTTTCGAGTATCAGACTTGCGAAAACTTTGATGGTTTCTCAACCATTCCTCAATTTCAAACTCGCATATCTCGCGAACGGATTGACGAACTCGAGAAATTCCTGTTGCATCTGAAAGCAGAAACTCGCCCGATTACAACGATGTGTTCTTTTCCCCTAGGCCATTGCAGTTATTGGTTTCGAGTATCAGACTTGCGAAAACTTTGATGGTTTCTCAACCATTCCTCAATTTCAAACTCGCATATCTCGCGAACGGATTGACGAACTCGAGAAATTCCTGTTGCATCTGAAAGCAGAAACTCGCCCGGTTACAACGGTATTTGTATTTTTCCCCTAGGCCATTGCAGTTATTGCTTTCGAGTATCAGACTTGCGAAAACTTTGATGGTTTCTCAACCATTCCTTAACTTCAAACTCCCATATCTCGCGAACGGATTGACGAACTCGAGAAATTCCTGTTGCATCTGAAAGCAGTAACTCGCCCGATTACAATGGTGCGTGTACTTTTCCCTTAGGCCATTCCAGTTATTGGTTTCGTGTTTCAGACTTGCGAAATTTTTGATTGTTTCTCAACCATTCCTTAACTCCAAACTCCCATATCTCGCGAGCGCATTGACGAACTCGAGAAATTCCTATTGCATCTGAAGGCAGAAACTGGCCCGATTACAATGGTGTGTGTACTTTTCCCTTAGGCCATTGCAGTTATTGGTTTCGAGTATCAGACTTGCGAAAACTTTGATGGTATCTCAACCATTCCTTAACTTCAAACTCCCATATCTCCCGAACGGATTGACGAACTCGAGAAATTCCTGTTGCATCTGAAAGCAGAAACTCGCCCGAATACAACGGTTTGTGCATTTTTGCCCTAGGCCATATTAGTTATTGGTTTCGAGTATCAGATTTCGAAAATTTTGATGGTTTCTCAACCATTCCTCAATTTCAAACTCGCATATCTCGCGAACGGATTGACGAACTCGAGATATTCCTGTTGCATCTGAAAGTAGAAACTCGCCCGATTACAATGGTGTGTGTACTTTTCCCTTAGACCATTCCAGTTATTGGTTTCGTGTATCAGACTTGCGAAATTTTTGATTGTTTCTCAACCATTCCTTAACTTCAAACTCCCATATCTCGTGAACGGATTGACGAACTCGAGAAATTCCTGTTGCATCCGAAAGTAGAAACTCGCCCGATTACAAAGGTATGTGCATTTTCCCCTAGGCCTTTGTAGTTATTGGTTTCGGGTATCAGACTTGCGAAAATTTTGATGGATCCTCAACCATTCCTTAAATTCAAACTCCCATACCTCGCGAACGGATTGACGAACTCGAGAAATTCCTGTTGCATCTGAAAGAAGAAACTCGCCCGATTACAATGGTGCGTGTACTTTTCCCCAAGGCCATTCCAGTTAGTCGTTTCTAGCATCAGAATTGCGAAAATCTTGATGGTTTCTCAACCATTCCTTAACTTCAAACTCCCATATCTCGCGAACGGAATGACGAACTCGAGAAATTACTGTTACATCTGAAAGTAGACACTCGCACGATTACAAGGGTGTGTGTACTTTTCCCCTAGGCCATTCCAGTTATTGGTTTCGAGTATCAGAATTGCGAATATTTTGATGGTTTCTCAAGCATTCCTTAACTTCAAACTCCCATATCTCGCGAACGGATTGCCGAACTCGAGAAATTCCTGTTGCATCTGAGAGTGGAAACTCGCCCGATTACAAAGGTATGTGCATTTTTCCCCTAGGCCTTTGCAGTTATTGGTTTCGTGTATCAGACTTTCGAAAATTTTGATGGTTTCTCAAGCATTCCTTAACTTCAAACTCCCATATCTCGCGAACGGATTGACGAACTCGAGAAATTCCTGTTGCATCTGAAATTAGAAACTCGCCCGATTACAAAGATATGTGTGTTTTTCCCCTAGGCCTAAGTAGTTATTGGTTTCGAGTATCAGACTTGCAAAAATTTTGATGGTTTCTCAACCTATCCTTAATTTCAAACTCCCATATCTCACGAACGGATTGACATACTCGAGAAATTCCTGTTGCATCTGAAAGCAGAAACTCGCCCGATTACAATGGTGTGTGCACTTTTCCCCTAAGTCATTCCAGTTATTGGTTTCGAGTATCAGACCAGCGAAAATTTTGATGGTCTCTCTAGCATTCCTTAACTTCAAACTCCCATATCTCGCGAACGGATTGACGAACTCGAGAAATTCCTGTTGCATCTGAAATTAGAAACTCGCCCGATTACAAAGATATGTGTGTTTTTCCCCTAGGCCTAAGTAGTTATTTGTTTCGAGTGTCAGACTTGCGAAAATTTTGAGAGTTTCCCGACCATTCCTTAACTTCAAACTCCCATATCTCGCGAACGGATTGACGAACTCGAGAAATTCCTGTTGCATCCGAAAGTAGAAACTCGCCCGATTACAAAGGTATGTGCATTTTTCCCCTAAGCCTTTGTAGTTATTGGTTTCGAGTATCAGACTTGCGTAAATTTTGATGGTTTCCCAACCTATCCTTAATTTCAAACTCCCATATCTCACGAACGGATTGACGAACTCGAGAAATTCCTGTTGCATCTGAAAGCAGAAACTCGCCCGATTAGAATGGTGTGTGTACTTTTCCCCTAGGCCATTCCAGTTATTCGTTTCTAGCATCAGAATTGCGAAAATTTCGATGGTTTCTCAACCATTCCTTAACTTCAAACTCCCATATCTCGTGAACGGATTGACGAACTCGAGAAATTCCTGTTGCATCCGAAAGTAGAAACTCGCCCGATTACAAAGGTATGTGCATTTTTCCCCTAAGCCTTTGTAGTTATTGGTTTCGAGTATCAGACTTGCGAAAATTTTGATGGTTTCCCAGCCATTCCTTAACTTCAAACTCCCATATCTCGCGAACGGAATGACGAACTCGAGAAATTCCTGTTGCATCTGAAAGTAGAGACTCGCCCGATTAGAATGGTGTGTGTACTTTTCCCCTAGGCCATTCCAGTTATTGGTTTCGAGTATCAGACTAGCGAAAATTTTGAAGGTTTCTCAATCATTCCTTAACTTCAAACTTCCATATCTCGCGAACGGATTGAAGAACTCGAGAATTTCCTATTGCATCTGATAGCAGAAACTCGCCTGATTACAACGGTACGTGTACTTTTCCCCAAGGCCTTTGTAGTTATTGGTTTCGAGTATCAGACTTGCGAATATTGTGATGGTTTCTCAACCATTCCTTAACTTCAAACTCCCATATCTCGCGAACGGAATGACGAACTCGAGAAATTCCTGTTGCATCTGAAAGTGGAAACTCGCCCGATTACAAAGGTATGTGCATTTTTCCCCTATGCCTTTGTAGTTATTGGTTTCGAGTATCAGACTTGCGAAAATTTTGATGGTTTCTCAATCATTCCTTAACTTCAAACTTCCATATCTCGCGAACGGATTGACGAACTCGAGAATTTCCTATTGCATCTAAAAGCAGAAACTCGCCCGATTACAGCGGTATGTGTATTTTGCCCTAGGCCATACCAGTAATTGGTTTCGAGTATCAGCCCAGCGAAAATTTTGAAGGTTTCTCAACCATTCCTTAACTTCAAACTCCCATATCTCGCGAACGGATTGACGAACTCGAGAAATTCCTGTTGCATCTGAAAGCAGAAACTCGCCCGATTTCAACGGTATGTGTAATTTTCCCCTAGGCCATTGTAGTTATTGGTTTCGAGTATCAGACTTGCGAAAATTTTGATGGTTTCTCAACCATTCCTTACCTTCAAACTACCATATCTCGCGAACGGATTGACGAACTCTAGAATATCCTATTGCATCTGAAAGCAGAAACACGCCCGATTACAACGGTACGTGTGTTTTTCACCTAGGCCTTTGTAGTTATTGATTTCGAGTATCAGACTTGCGAAAATTTTGATAGTTTCCCAGCCATTCCTTAAATTCGAACTTCCATTTCTCGCGAACGGATTGACGAACTCTAGAATATCCTATTGCATCTGAAAGCAGAAACTCGCCCGATTACAATGATGTGTGCACTTTTCCCCTAGGCCTTTGTAGTTACTGGTTTCGAGTATCAGACTCTCGAAAATTTCGATGGTTTCTCAACCATTCCTTAACTTCAAACTCCCATATCTCGCGAACGGATTGACGAACTCGAGAAATTCCTGTTGCATCTGAAAGCAGAAACTCGCCCGATTACAATGATGTGTGCACATTTCCCCTAGGCCTTTGTAGTTGCTGGTTTCGAGTATCAGAATTTCGAAAATTTTGATGGTTTCCCAAGCATTCCTTAACTTCAAACTTCCATATCTCGCGAACGGATTGACGAACTCGAGAATTTCCTATTGCATCTAAAAGCAGAAACTCGCCCGATTACAACGGTATGTGTATTTTTGCCCTAGGCCATACCAGTAATTGGTTTCGAGTATCAGCCCAGCGAAAATTTTGAAGGTTTCTCAACCATTCCTTAACTTCAGACTCCCATATCTCGTCAACGGATTGACGAACTCGAGAAATTCCTGTTGCATCTGAAAGTGGAAACTCGCCCGATTACAAAGGTATGCGTATTTTTCCCCTAGGCCTTTGTAGCTATTGGTTTCGAGTATCAGACTTGCGAAAATTTTGATGGTTTCTCAAACATTCCTTAACTTCAAACTCCCATATCTCGCGAACGGATTGACTAACTCGAGAAATTCCTGTTGCATCTGAAATTAGAAGCTCGCCCGATTAGAAAGATATGTGTGTTTTTCCCGTAGGCCTTTGTAGTTATTGGTTTCGAGTATCAGACTTGCGAAAATTTTGAGGGTTTCCCAACCATTCCTTAACTTCAAACTCCCATATCTCGCGAACGGATTGACGAACTCGAGAAATTCCTGTTGCATCTGAAAGTAGAGTCTCGCCCGATTAGAATGGTGTGTGCACTTCTTCCCGAGGCCATTCCAGTTATTCGTTTCTAGCATCTGAATTGCGAAAATTTCGATGGATTCTCAACCATTCCTTAACTTCAAACTCCCATATCTCGTGAACGGATTGACGAACTCGAGAAATTCCTGTTGCATCTGAGAGTGGAAACTCGCCCGATTACAACGGTATGTGTATTTTTCCCCTAGGCCTTTGTAGTTATTGGTTTCGAGTATCAGACTTGCGTAAATTTTGATGGTTTCTCAACCTATCCTTAATTTCAAACTCATATATCTCACGAACGGATTGACGAACTCGAGAAATTCCTGTTGCATCTGAAAGCAGAAACTCGCCCGATTACAATGATGTGTGCACATTTCCCCTAGGCCTTTGTAGTTACTGGTTTCGAGTATCAGAATTTCGAAAATTTTGATGGTTTCCCAAGCATTCCTTAACTTCAAACTCCCATATCTCGCGAACGGATTGACGAACTCGAGAAATTCCTGTTGCATCTGAAATTAGAAACTCGCCCGATTACAAAGATATGTGTGTTTTTCCCCTAGGCCTAAGTAGTTATTGGTTTCGAGTGTCAGACTTGCGAAAATTTTGAGAGTTTCCCGACCATTCCTTAACTTCAAACTCCCATATCTCGCGTACGGAATGACGAACTCGAGAAATTCCTGTTGCATCTGAAAGTGGAAACTCGCCCGATTACAACGGTATGCGTATTTCTCCCCTAGGCCTTTGTAGTTATTGGTTTCGGGTATCAGACTTGCGAAAATTTTGATGGATCCTCAACCATTCCTTAAATTCAAACTCCCATACCTTGCGAACAGATTGACGAACTCGAGAAATTCCTGTTGCGTCTGAAAGTAGACACTTGCACGATTACAAGGGTGTGTGTACTTTTCCCCTAGGCCATTCCAGTTATTGGTTTCGAGTATCAGAATTGCGAAAATTTTGATGGTTTCTCAAGCATTCCTTAACTTCAAACTCCCATATCTCACGAACGGATTGACGAACTCGAGAAATTCCTGTTGCATCTGAAAGCAGAAACTCGCCCGATTACAATGATGTGTGCACTTTTCCCCTAGGCCTTTGTAGTTACTGGTTTCGAGTATCAGACTTTCGAAAATTTTGATGATATCTCAAGCATTCCTTAACTTCAAACTCCCATATCTCGCGAACGGAATGACGAACTCGAGAAATTCCTGTTGCATCTGAAAGAAGAGACTCGCCCGATTAGAATGGTGTGTGTACTTTTCCCCTAGGCCATTCCAGTTATTCGTTTCTAGCATCAGAATTGCGAAAATTTCGATGGTTTCTCAACCATTCCTTAACTTCAAACTCCCATATCTCGTGAACGGATTGACGAACTCGAGAAATTCCTGTTGCATCCGAAAGTAGAAACTCGCCCGATTACAAAGGTATGTGCATTTTCCCCTAGGCCTTTGTAGTTATTGGTTTCGGGTATCAGACTTGCGAAAATTTTGATGGATCCTCAACCATTCCTTAAATTCAAACTCCCATACCTCGCGAACGGATTGACGAACTCGAGAAATTCCTGTTGCATCTGAAAGAAGAAACTCGCCCGATTACAATGGTGCGTGTACTTTTCCCCAAGGCCATTCCAGTTAGTCGTTTCTAGCATCAGAATTGCGAAAATCTTGATGGTTTCTCAACCATTCCTTAACTTCAAACTCCCATATCTCGCGAACGGAATGACGAACTCGAGAAATTACTGTTACATCTGAAAGTAGACACTCGCACGATTACAAGGGTGTGTGTACTTTTCCCCTAGGCCATTCCAGTTATTGGTTTCGAGTATCAGAATTGCGAATATTTTGATGGTTTCTCAAGCATTCCTTAACTTCAAACTCCCATATCTCGCGAACGGATTGCCGAACTCGAGAAATTCCTGTTGCATCTGAGAGTGGAAACTCGCCCGATTACAAAGGTATGTGCATTTTTCCCCTAGGCCTTTGCAGTTATTGGTTTCGTGTATCAGACTTTCGAAAATTTTGATGGTTTCTCAAGCATTCCTTAACTTCAAACTCCCATATCTCGCGAACGGATTGACGAACTCGAGAAATTCCTGTTGCATCTGAAATTAGAAACTCGCCCGATTACAAAGATATGTGTGTTTTTCCCCTAGGCCTAAGTAGTTATTGGTTTCGAGTATCAGACTTGCAAAAATTTTGATGGTTTCTCAACCTATCCTTAATTTCAAACTCCCATATCTCACGAACGGATTGACAAACTCGAGAAATTCCTGTTGCATCTGAAAGCAGAAACTCGCCCGATTACAATGGTGTGTGCACTTTTCCCCTAAGTCATTCCAGTTATTGGTTTCGAGTATCAGACCAGCGAAAATTTTGATGGTCTCTCTAGCATTCCTTAACTTCAAACTCCCATATCTCGCGAACGGATTGACGAACTCGAGAAATTCCTGTTGCATCTGAAATTAGAAACTCGCCCGATTACAAAGATATGTGTGTTTTTCCCCTAGGCCTAAGTAGTTATTTGTTTCGAGTGTCAGACTTGCGAAAATTTTGAGAGTTTCCCGACCATTCCTTAACTTCAAACTCCCATATCTCGCGAACGGAATGACGAACTCGAGAAATTCCTGTTGCATCTGAAAGTGGAAACTCGCCCGATTACAACGGTATGTGTATTTTTCCCCTAGGCCTTTGTAGTTATTGGTTTCGAGTATCAGACTTGCCTAAATTTTGATGGTTTCCCAACCTATCCTTAATTTCAAACTCCCATATCTCACGAACGGATTGACGAACTCGAGAAATTCCTGTTGCATCTGAAAGCAGAAACTCGCCCGATTAGAATGGTGTGTGTACTTTTCCCCTAGGCCATTCCAGTTATTCGTTTCTAGCATCAGAATTGCGAAAATTTCGATGGTTTCTCAACCATTCCTTAACTTCAAACTCCCATATCTCGTGAACGGATTGACGAACTCGAGAAATTCCTGTTGCATCCGAAAGTAGAAACTCGCCCGATTACAAAGGTATGTGCATTTTCCCCTAGGCCTTTGTAGTTATTGGTTTCGGGTATCAGACTTGCGAAAATTTTGATGGATCCTCAACCATTCCTTAAATTCAAACTCCCATACCTCGCGAACGGATTGACGAACTCGAGAAATTCCTGTTGCATCTGAAAGTAGAAACTCGCCCGATTACAATGGTGCGTGTACTTTTCCCCAAGGCCATTCCAGTTAGTCGTTTCTAGCATCAGAATTGCGAAAATCTTGATGGTTTCTCAACCATTCCTTAACTTCAAACTCCCATATCTCGCGAACGGAATGACGAACTCGAGAAATTACTGTTACATCTGAAAGTAGACACTCGCACGATTACAAGGGTGTGTGTACTTTTCCCCTAGGCCATTCCAGTTATTGGTTTCGAGTATCAGAATTGCGAATATTTTGATGGTTTCTCAAGCATTCCTTAACTTCAAACTCCCATATCTCGCGAACGGATTGCCGAACTCGAGAAATTCCTGTTGCATCTGAGAGTGGAAACTCGCCCGATTACAAAGGTATGTGCATTTTTCCCCTAGGCCTTTGCAGTTATTGGTTTCGTGTATCAGACTTTCGAAAATTTTGATGGTTTCTCAAGCATTCCTTAACTTCAAACTCCCATATCTCGCGAACGGATTGACGAACTCGAGAAATTCCTGTTGCATCTGAAATTAGAAACTCGCCCGATTACAAAGATATGTGTGTTTTTACCCTAGGCCTAAGTAGTTATTGGTTTCGAGTATCAGACTTGCAAAAATTTTGATGGTCTCTCAACCTATCCTTAATTTCAAACTCCCATATCTCACGAACGGATTGACAAACTCGAGAAATTCCTGTTGCATCTGAAAGCAGAAACTCGCCCGATTACAATGGTGTGTGCACTTTTCCCCAAAGTCATTCCAGTTATTGGTTTCGAGTATCAGACCAGCGAAAATTTTGATGATCTCTCTAGCATTCCTTAACTTCAAACTCCCATATCTCGCGAACGGATTGACGAACTCGAGAAATTCCTGTTGCATCTGAAAGTAGAGTCTCGCCCGATTAGAATGGTGTGTGTACTTTTCCCCGAGGCCATTCCAGTTATTCGTTTCTAGCATCAGAATTGCGAAAATTTCGATGGATTCTCAACCATTCCTTAACTTCAAACTCCCATATCTCGTGAACGGATTGACGAACTCGAGAAATTCCTGTTGCATCTGAAAGTGGAAACTCGCCCGATTACAACGGTATGTGTATTTTTCCCCTGGGGTTTTGTAGTTATTGGTTTCGGGTATCAGACTTGCGAAAATTTTGATGGTTTCTCAACCTATCCTTAATTTCAAACTCCCATATCTCACGAACGGATTGACGAACTCGAGAAATTCCTGTTGCATCTGAAAGTAGAAACTCGCCCGATTACAAAGATATGTGTGTTTTTCACCTAGGTCTTTGTAGTTATTGGTTTCGGGTATCAGACACGCGAAAATTTTGATAGTTTCTCAACCATTCCTTAACTTCAAACTCCCATTTCTCGCAAACGGATTGACGAACTCGAGAAATTCCTGTTGCATCCGAAAGTAGAAACTCGCCCGATTACAAAGATATGTGTGTTTTTCACCTAGGCCTGTGTAGTTATTGGTTTCGGGTATCAGACATGCGAAAATTTTGATAGTTTCTCAACCATTCCTTAACTTCAAACTCCCATTTCTCGCGAACGGATTGACGAACTCGAGAAATTCCTGTTGCATCTGAATTAGAAACTCGCCCGATTACAAAGATATGTGTGTTTTTCAACTAGGCCTGTGTAGTTATTTGTTTCGGGTAACAGACATGCGAAAATTTTGATAGTTTCTCAACCATTCCTTAACTTCAAACTCCCATTTCTCGCGAACGGATTGACGAACTCGAGAAATTCCTGTTGCATCCGAAAGTAGAAACTCGCCCGATTACAAAGATATGTGTGTTTTTCACCTAGGCCTGTGTAGTTATTGATTTCGGGTATCAGACATGCGAAAATTTTGATTGTTTCTCAACCATTCCTTAACTTCAAACTACCATATCTCGCGAACGGATTGACGAACTCGAGAAATTCCTGTTGCATCTGAAAGTAGACACTTGCACGATTACAAGGGTGTGTGTACTTTTCCCCTAGGCCATTCCAGTTATTGGTTTCGAGTATCAGAATTGCGAAAATTTTGATGGTTTCTCAAGCATTCCTTAACTTCAAACTCCCATATCTCACGAACGGATTGACGAACTCGAGAAATTCCTGTTGCATCTGAAAGCAGAAACTCGCCCGATTACAATGATGTGTGCACTTTTCCCCTAGGCCTTTGTAGTTACTGGTTTCGAGTATCAGACTTTCGAAAATTTTGATGATATCTCAAGCATTCCTTAACTTCAAACTCCCATATCTCGCGAACGGAATGACGAACTCGAGAAATTCCTGTTGCATCTGAAAGAAGAGACTCGCCCGATTAGAATGGTGTGTGTACTTTTCCCCTAGGCCATTCCAGTTGTTCGTTTCTAGCATCAGAATTGCGAAAATTTCGATGGTTTCTCAACCATTCCTTAACTTCAAACTCCCATATCTCGTGAACGGATTGACGAACTCGAGAAATTCCTGTTGCATCCGAAAGTAGAAACTCGCCCGATTACAAAGGTATGTGCATTTTCCCCTAGGCCTATGTAGTTATTGGTTTCGGGTATCAGACTTGCGAAAATTTTGATGGATCCTCAACCATTCCTTAAATTCAAACTCCCATACCTCGCGAACGGATTGACGAACTCGAGAAATTCCTGTTGCATCTGAAAGTAGAAACTCGCCCGATTACAATGGTGCGTGTACTTTTCCCCAAGGCCATTCCAGTTAGTCGTTACTTGCATCAGAATTGCGAAAATCTTGATGGTTTCTCAACCATTCCTTAACTTCAAACTCCCATATCTCGCGAACGGAATGACGAACTCGAGAAATTACTGTTACATCTGAAAGTAGACACTCGCACGATTACAAGGGTGTGTGTACTTTTCCCCTAGGCCATTCCAGTTATTGGTTTCGAGTATCAGAATTGCGAATATTTTGATGGTTTCTCAAGCATTCCTTAACTTCAAACTCCCATATCTCGCGAACGGATTGCCGAACTCGAGAAATTCCTGTTGCATCTGAGAGTGGAAACTCGCCCGATTACAAAGGTATGTGCATTTTTCCCCTAGGCCTTTGCAGTTATTGGTTTCGTGTATCAGACTTTCGAAAATTTTGATGGTTTCTCAAGCATTCCTTAACTTGAAACTCCCATATCTCGCGAACGGATTGACGAACTCGAGAAATTCCTGTTGCATCTGAAATTAGAAACTCGCCCGATTACAAAGATATGTGTGTTTTTCCCCTAGGCCTAAGTAGTTATTGGTTTCGAGTATCAGACTTGCAAAAATTTTGATGGTTTCTCAACCTATCCTTAATTTCAAACTCCCATATCTCACGAACGGATTGACAAACTCGAGAAATTCCTGTTGCATCTGAAAGCAGAAACTCGCCCGATTACAATGGTGTGTGCACTTTTCCCCTAAGTCATTCCAGTTATTGGTTTCGAGTATCAGACCAGCGAAAATTTTGATGGTCTCTCTAGCATTCCTTAACTTCAAACTCCCATATCTCGCGAACGGATTGACGAACTCGAGAAATTCCTGTTGCATCTGAAATTAGAAACTCGCCCGATTACAAAGATATGTGTGTTTTTCCCCTAGGCCTAAGTAGTTATTTGTTTCGAGTGCCAGACTTGCGAAAATTTTGAGAGTTTCCCGACCATTCCTTAACTTCAAACTCCCATATCTCGCGAACGGAATGACGAACTCGAGAAATTCCTGTTGCATCTGAAAGTGGAAACTCGCCCGATTACAACGGTATGTGTATTTTTCCCCTAGGCCTTTGTAGTTATTGGTTTCGAGTATCAGACTTGCGTAAATTTTGATGGTTTCCCAACCTATCCTTAATTTCAAACTCCCATATCTCACGAACGGATTGACGAACTCGAGAAATTCCTGTTGCATCTGAAAGCAGAAACTCGCCCGATTAGAATGGTGTGTGTACTTTTCCCCTAGGCCATTCCAGTTATTCGTTTCTAGCATCAGAATTGCGAAAATTTCGATGGATTCTCAACCATTCCTTAACTTCAAACTCCCATATCTCGCGAACGGAATGACGAACTCGAGAAATTCCTGTTGCATCTTAAAGTAGAAACTCGCCCGATTACAAAGATATGTGTGTTTTTCACCTAGGCCTGTGTAGTTATTGGTTTCGGGTATCAGACATGCGAAAGTTTTGATAGTTTCTCAAGCATTCCTTAACTTCAAACTCCCATTTCTCGCGAACGGATTGACGAACTCGAGAAATTCCTGTTGCATCTGAAAGTAGAAACTCGCCCGATTACAAAGATATGTGTGTTTTTCACCTAGGTCTTTGTAGTTATTGGTTTCGGGTATCAGACACGCGAAAATTTTGATAGTTTCTCAACCATTCCTTAACTTCAAACTCCCATTTCTCGCGAACGGATTGACGAACTCGAGAAATTCCTGTTGCATCCGAAAGTAGAAACTCGCCCGATTACAAAGATATGTGTGTTTTTCAACTAGGCCTGTGTAGTTATTGGTTTCTGGTATCAGACATGCGAAAATTTTGGTTGTTTCTCAACCATTCCTTAACTTCAAACTCCCATTTCTCGCGAACGGATTGACGAACTCGAGAAATTCCTGTTGCATCTGAAAGTAGAAACTCGCCCGATTACAAAGATATGTGTGTTTTTCACCTAGGACTTTGAAGTTATTGGTTTCGAGTATCAGACTTGCGAAAATTTTGATGGTTTCTCAACCTATCCTTAATTTCAAACTCCCATATCTCACGAACGGATTGACGAACTCGAGAAATTCCTGTTGCATCTGAAAGCAGAATCTCGCCCGATTACAATGGTGTGTGCACTTTTCCCCTAAGTCATTCCAGTTATTGGTTTCGAGTATCAGACCAGCGAAAATTTTGATGGTTTCTCAAGCATTCCTAACCTTCAAACTCCCATACCTCGCGAACGGAATGACGAACTCGAGAAATTCCTGTTGCATCTGAAAGTAGAAACTCGCCCGATTACAAAGATATGTGTGTTTTTCAACTAGGCCTGTGTAGTTATTGGTTTCGGGTATCAGACATGCGAAAATTTTGATAGTTTCTCAACCATTCCTTAACTTCAAACTCCCATTTCTCGCGAACGGATTGACGAACTCGAGAAATTCCTGTTGCATCCGAAAGTAGAAACTCGCCCGATTACAAAGATATGTGTGTTTTTCACCTAGGCCTGTGTAGTTATTGGTTTCGGGTATCAGACATGCGAAAATTTTGGTTGTTTCTCAACCATTCCTTAACTTCAAACTCCCATTTCTCGCGAACGGATTGACGAACTCGAGAAATTCCTGTTGCATCTAAAAGTAGAAACTCGCCCGATTACAAAGATATGTGTGTTTTTCACCTAGGTCTTTGAAGTTATTGGTTTCGGGTAACAGACATGCGAAAATTTTGATAGTTTCTCAACCATTCCTTAACTTCAAACTCCCATTTCTCGCGAACGGATTGACGAACTCGAGAAATTCCTGTTGCATCCGAAAGTAGAAACTCGCCCGATTACAAAGATATGTGTGTTTTTCACCTAGGCCTGTGTAGTTATTGGTTTCGGGTATCAGACATGCGAAAATTTTGATAGTTTCTCAACCATTCCTTAACTTCAAACTCCCATTTCTCGCGAACGGATTGACGAACTCGAGAAATTCCTGTTGCATCCGAAAGTAGAAACTCGCCCGATTACAAAGATATGTGTGTTTTTCACCTAGGCCTGTGTAGTTATTGGTTTCGGGTATCAGACATGCGAAAATTTTGGTTGTTTCTCAACCATTCCTTAACTTCAAACTCCCATTTCTCGCGAACGGATTGACGAACTCGAGAAATTCCTGTTGCATCTGAAAGTAGAAACTCGCCCGATTACAAAGATATGTGTGTTTTTCACCTAGGTCTTTGAAGTTATTGGTTTCGGGTAACAGACATGCGAAAATTTTGATAGTTTCTCAACCATTCCTTAACTTCAAACTCCCATTTCTCGCGAACGGATTGACGAACTCGAGAAATTCCTGTTGCATCCGAAAGTAGAAACTCGCCCGATTACAAAGATATGTGTGTTTTTCACCTAGGCCTGTGTAGTTATTGGTTTCGGGTAGCAGACATGCGAAAATTTTGATTGTTTCTCAACCATTCCTTAACTTCAAACTCCCATTTCTCGCGAACTGATTGACGAACTCGAGAAATTCCTGTTGCATCTGAAAGTAGAAACTCGCCCGATTACAAAGATATGTGTGTTTTTCACCTAGGTCTTTGTAGTTATTGGTTTCGGGTATCAGACACGCGAAAATTTTGATAGTTTCTCAACCATTCCTTAACTTCAAACTCCCATATCTCGCGAACGGATTGACGAACTCGAGAAATTCCTGTTGCATCTGAATGTAGAGTCTCGCCCGATTAGAATGGTGTGTGTACTTTTCCCCGAGGCCATTCCAGTTATTCGTTTCTAGCATCAGAATTGCGAAAATTTCGATGGATTCTCAACCATTCCTTAACTTCAAACTCCCATATCTCACTCGTGGGATCCAAAATGGATAAAAATAATTCAAAAAAAAAAAAGGGGGAGGGGGGACGGTGCGTGTGGCGCGAGGGGTGGCGACGGAGGGGGCACTCGTGCCCCACCCGGCGCCGTTCGAGGAGGGGGACGAGACGGCGTCGGTCTCGTCCCTGGCGTCCGCGACCAGCGCCGCGGGCGTAAAGAGGCGCAGGACGGTGGAGGGGCGGAGGACGGAGGAAGATCCGTCCACGTCCGCTGCTCCACCGTTGCTCACGGTGACCGACGGGGAGGAGGACCTCAGGGACGAGGATACGGCCCATGTATCGGCCCGTATTGCCTCGTCCCTGAGGTCTATTGAGAAGGTGGCCACCACCTCGCGAGGGCTGACTACAGCATCCGCGAGGTCGGTTGGCCAGGCCGCGACGGAGGCGCGAAGGGCTCTCCAGGAGCTGGGACGCCGTGTACCAGCTGCCTTGGAGTGCACGAACGCCCAGCTAAGGCAGCGTGTGGAGGCGCTGCAGGACGAGCTTGCGTGCTTGCGGAGGGAATCGGACGTCCTTAGGAGGCGCCCTCATCCGGGGCCGACGGGCGTATGCACGTGTGGGGGAGGGAAAGCGGGAGCTCCCCCCACACCAGCGGCGTCCACGAGGAGCATCGAGCTCCTCATGGACGCCAAGATGGCGGCCATGATGGCCGTCATCCGCGGGGAAATACGGGCGGCGCTTCGCCCCAAGGACGGAGCGCCGGCGGGACAGAGGACCGGGCCCGGGAAACAACCGAGGGGCGGGGGACCGCAGGGGGGGACCATCGCGGCTCCGGGCCCTGCGGCAAAGACGAAGGGCAAGGGTGCCGTGGTGGGGGCGACGGCGGGGGCACAAATGCCTCCGCCGCCGCCCCCATCCGGTCCCTTGTGGACGGAGGTCCTGGGCCGAAGGGCGGGAAGGACGGCGAGGAGGGCGGCCCGGGTGCCGCCGCCTCCCCCGCCGGTTGCCCCGAAGAGGGACGGAAAGGCGGGGAGGGCGAAGCCCCGTCTGGGACGCCCCCCTTCAACGGCAGCAGTCATGCTGACCGTCCCGGTGGGGGGGGGGGGCGTCTCCTACGGGGAGGTGATGGCGGCGGCCAAGGAGAAGATATCCTTGGCCGCACTCGCCATCGAGTCGGTCCGCCCGAGATGGGCGGTGACGGGGGCGCTCATGCTGCGCGTGAGCGGCCCCGACAACGCAGCCAGGGCGGACCGACTGGCCGAAAAGCTGGGCGAGGCCTTGGCACCCCGGGGTGTCAGGGTCGCCCGGCCCACAAAGAGCGCGGAGCTGCGCGTTTGTGGGCTGGACGACTCGGTCACCCGGGAGGAGGTGGCCAGGGCGCTGGCCCGGGCCGGTGGCTGCTCTGAGGGGGACATCCGGACCGGGGAGGTCCGGCGGTCCTCCACCGGCCTGGGAGCGGTGTGGGCACGGTGCCCTCTTCCGGCTGCCCGGAAGTTAGAAGCAGTCGGGAGGATCGTGGTGGGGTGGGTGTCGGCGAGGATCGAGGTCCTCGCCCAACGCCCACTCCAGTGCTACCGCTGTCTGGAGACGGGCCATGTCAGGCAGCGGTGCACCTCCGCGGTGGACCGCAGCGGTACTTGTTACCGCTGCGGTGCCGAAGGCCACCGCGCGAGCCACTGCGCGGCGGCCCCCAAGTGCCCGCTGTGTGCGGACATGGGGAGACCCGCCGCGCACCGAATGGGGGGGAAGCAATGTACCCCCCCATCCCGACGAGGGCAGAGGAGGGGGGCGCCGGGGCCGCTCCCGGCGCCGGTGAGAGCGGCCCCAGCTGCGAGCGCCGCGGCGCCCGCGGACCTGGCCGCGACCGACGCGACGGCCGCAAGGAAGAGGTCGGAGGCGACGACGGCGTTGGTGTCCGCGATGGAGGTGGACATCGGCCCCGCCGCCGTCCTCACGGAGGTGCCACCAGGAGGCGGTGAGGAGGCCATCAAATAATGGCTCCCCGCCTCCTCCTGCAGGCCAACCTCAACCACTGCCGTGCAGCGCAGGACCTGATGTATCAGACGCTGGCGGAGTGGGGGGGTGGTCTGGCAGTCGCCGCCGAGCCGTACCGCGTCCCCGACCATCCGCATTGGATGGGGGATGCGGGCGGCTTGGTGGCGGCTGTGTGGCAGGGCGGTGACGGGTCCCCTCCGTTCTCCTTACTGGAGAACGGGGAGGGATTCGTCGCCGTCCAGTGGGGGGGAGTCGCCGTGGTGGGGTGCTACGTTTCGCCCAACTGCGGCCTTGCTGCCTTCGAGCAGTACTTGGCCGGGGTGGGGGCGTGCCTCACAAGGATTGCGCCCCGGCCGGTGCTGGTCCTGGGGGACTTCAATGCCTGGTCTGTGGCATGGGGGTCCCCCAGGACCAATCGGAGGGGCGAGGCTCTGGGCGACTGGGCGGCGGGCTTCGACATCCGGTTGATTAACCGGGGGTCGGAGCTGACGTGCGTGCGGCGCGGGGGAGGGTCCATAGTGGATTTGACGTTTGGATCCCCCGGCGCCGCGCGTATGGTGTCCGGGTGGGACGTGGTGGTGGGGGAGGAGACATTATCGGACCACCGGTATATCCGCGTGGTCTTGACCTCCCCCGAGGCCGCCGCGGCCCCGCACCGACACCTCCGCCCGGGAGCGGGTAGCGCCCCACCACCACCACGCAGATGGGCGCTTCGGCGCCTTGACAAGGACGTCCTGGTGGCAGCCGCTCTGGCCGAAACCTGGCCTCGACGGGAGACCAGGCTGCCCGACCTGGAGGGGGCCGTGGCTCGGCTCGGGAGCGCCGTCGCGCGCATTTGCGACGCGGCGATGCCCCGGGCCGGGCCGCGGTCTCCTCGTCGGGCGGTGTACTGGTGGTCGGGCAAAATCGGGGAACTGCGGACAGCATGCGTCCGGGCCCGACGTCAGTACACCCGCGCGCGTCGTCGGGCCGGACGGAACGGCGACGACGGCGCGCGGGCTAGGGCGGCGGAACTGTACGAGTTCTATCGCGCGGGAAAGAGGGCTCTGCAGGTCGCCATCAAACGGGCCAAGGCCCAGAGCTGGAAGGAGCTCCTCGAGACCCTCGAGCGGGATCCATGGGGGCGCCCATACCGGATAGTTCTGAATAAACTTCCGGCCATGGGCGCCCCCGATCACCGAGGGTCTCGACCCCCAGCTCTTGAGGGACGTGGTCGACACGCTCTTCCCGATCGTGGGGAGAGCGGGCCACGTCCCTCTGCGGACCCGACCACCTGGTCCTCGGAGCTGGGGGTCTCGGCTGGGGAGCTAGCCGCGGCCATCCGAAGACTCGGGGCGAAGGATACTGCCCCGGGTCCTTCGGGAGTGCCCGGCCGAGTCTTGGTCTTGCCGCGGACGTCCTGGGTGACGGCCTCCGGGAGCTATTCGACCGCTGCCTGGAGGCCGGGCGATTCCCCTCCGCATGGAAGGTGGCCCGAATGGTCCTCCTCCGGAAAGAGGGTAGGCCCGCGGACTCTCCGTCCGCGTACCGGCCGATTTGCCTGCTCGACGATGTGGGCAAGCTCCTAGAAAGAGTCGTGGCGGCCCGCATCGTCGGGCACCTGTCGCGGGGTGGGCCCGGGCTGGCGGAGTGCCAGTTCGGGTTCCGGGAGGGCCGGTCGACGATCGACGCGATTCGACGCGTCCGGTCCCTCTCGGCCTCGGCGGTCTCCCGGGGTGGGGTGGCATTGGCGGTGTCCTTGGACATCGCCAATGCGTTTAAACACCCTACCCTGGGAGGCGATTAGGCGGGGGCTTGAGGAACATCGAGTCCCCGCCTACCTTAGGGCAGTCGCCGAGGACTACCTCCGCGACAGGTGGATCGAGTATCCGGGCCGGTGCGGGACGGAGAGGAGAGCGCTGTACTCCGGGGTTCCGCAGGGGTCGGTGTTAGGACCCCTGCTGTGGAACCTCGGGTACGACACCGTCCTGCGGGCCGAAGACCTCCCCGACGGCGTCAGTCTGACGTGTTACGCGGACGACACCTTGTTGTTGGCCGTCGGGGGGGACTGGAGGGGGGCTGTTCGGGCCGCCGAGGACGGTGCCCGGCGCGTCGTCTCCCGGATCAGGGGGATCGGTTTGGAGGTGGCTCTCCACAAAACCGAGGTACTCGGGATGTATAGACCCCGGGGAGAGCCGCCTCCCCCCCTGATCCGGGTGGGTGAGACAGACGTCGAGGTGAGGTCTCAGATGAAATATCTGGGACTTCACCTCGACAGCCACTGGCGCTTCGAGGGCCATTTCCGGGCCCTGGCCCCGCGGTTGGAGAGGATAGTTGGCGCTTTGGGCCGTATCCTCCCCAACCTGCGGGGCCCGAGTGACCGGGTTCGCCGCCTCTACGCGGGAATGGTCCACTCGGTGGCCCTATACGGGGCCCCCGTCTGGGCGGGCGACCCGGCCGCCTCCCGGCGCAGCAAGGTATTGCTGCGCCGGGTTCAAAGGCGGCTTGCACTGCGGATCGCCCGGGGGTACCGGACCGTTTCGTATGAGGCGGCGAGCGTCCTGTCAGGGCTACCCCCGGCGGACTTGACCGCGTGCGCGCCCGCGAGGATGGGGTGGTCCTGGCGGGATGCGAGGTGGAGGCCCTCAGGCGCCAGGCCCGGGAGTCCATGCTGCAGCTTTGGCAGCAGCGGCTGGCCGAGCCGTTGTTCGGCCAGAGGACTGTCCGGGCTATCCGGCCGGTCCTGTTTGAGTGGCTGGGTAGGCGCTTCGGCTCACTCACCCACCGGTTGGTGCAGGTGCTGTCCGGGCACGGATGCTTCGGACGGTACCTGTGCCGGATCGGTGGGGAAGAGGCGGCGCGCTGCTGGCACTGTCCAGCGGACGAGGACACGGCGCAACACACCCTCGAGGTGTGTCCGGCCTGGGGGGTGGAGCGCCGTGTCCTCACGGCCGTGATTGGGGCGGATCTATCGCTGCCGGGCGTGGTACGGGCCATGCTCGGCAGCGAGACGAAGTGGCGGGCCGTGGCCTCCTTCTGCGAGGAGGTAATCTCGCAGAAGGAGGCCGCGAGCCGCATTCGCGAGAGGGGGAGACCGCGAGCGAGGCCTCGTCCGAGGCCGGGGGCGGGTGGGCCTCCGGAAGGGCCGGGGAGGCCACCCTGAGAGCGGCGGGCGGGGGTGCGTAGCCCTTGAGGCTCGTGCCACCGCCCGTCGCCTGAGGGGGGGGAAGAATAAGGGACGGCGACGCTCTCGAGGGCGGAGAGGCCAGAGCCGCCCTCGGGAGCGTACGAGCCGGGGTGCGGCTGCGCCGACGGCACGGTCCCAGAGCCGTGCCTCAGGCGCGGCTATGGGGGCCGTGGGCGGTCGCGAGTGTGGGACTCGCGGCCGCCCTCGGGCGGCCCCCGGGAGTGGGACGTCGGATCAGTGTGGCCCTGCTCCGACGTCGGGCGCCAGAGCGCCGAGGAGAAAACAGGGAAGGGAGGGTGAAGTACCCCCTCCCTTCCCTGGAACGGGAGGACACGGGCGCGAGAGCCCTGCACGGGGGAGCACCTGATGTTATGATGTCTTCGGTCCCAGGTGCTCCCCCTGCATAGTGCGAGGATGGCCACCGTGGTGGGTTTTAGTGGGTAGGTCCCGCGCCCGATGGGTTTCCTTCCGGGCGCGGGGAATCCCACAATCCCCCCGCCCCTCCCCAGGCGGCGGGGGGGTCTTTCGAAGATTTCCCCCACGTTAAAAAAAAAAAAAAAAAAAAGTCTGATACTCGAAACCAATAACTACAAAGGCCTAGGGGAAAAATGCACATACCTTTGTAATCGGGCGAGTTTCTACTTTCAGATGCAACAGGAATTTCTCGAGTTCGTCAATCCGTTCGCGAGATATGGGAGTTAGAAGTTATTGAATGCTTGAGAAACCATCAAAATTTTCGCAAGTCTGATACTCGAAACCAATAACTACAAAGCCATAGGGGAAAAATGCACATACCTTTGTAATTGGGAGAGTTTCTACTTTCAGATGCAACAGGAATTTCTCGAGTTCGTCATTCCGTTCGCGAGATATGGGAGTTTGAAGTTAAGGAATGGTTGAGAAACCATCAAAATCTTCGCAAGTCTGATACTCGAAACCAATAACTACAAAGGCATAGGGGAAAAATGCACATACCTTTGTAATTGGGAGAGTTTCTACTTTCAGGTGCAACAGGAATTTCTCGAGTTCGTCAATCCGTTTGCGAGATATGGGAGTTAGAAGTTATTGAATGCTTGAGAAACCATCAAAATTTTCGCAAGTCTGATACTCGAAACCAATAACTACAAAGGCCTTGGGGAAAAATACACGTACCTTTGTAATCGGGCGAGTTTCTGCTTTCAGATGCAACAGGAATTTCTCGAGTTCGTCAATCCGTTCGCGAGATATGGGAGTCTGAAGTTAAGGAATGGTTGAGAAACCATCGAAATTTTCGCAATTCTGATGCTAGAAACGAATATCTGGAATGGCCTAGGGGAAAAGTACACACACCATTGTAATCGTGCGAGTTTCTACTTTCAGATACAACAGGAATTTCTCGAGTTCGTCAATCCGTTCGCGAGATACGGGAGTTTGAAGTTAAGGAATGCTTGAGAAACCATCAAAATTATCGCAAGTCTGATACTCGAAACCAATAACTACAAAGGCCTTGGGGAAAAATACACGTACCTTTGTAATCCGGCGAGTTTCTGCTTTCAGATGCAAAAGGAATTTCTCGAGTTCGTCAATCCGTTCGCGAGATATGGGAGTTTGAAGTTAAGGAATGCTTGAGAAACCATCAAAATTTTCGCAAGTCTGATACTCGAATCCAATAACAAGTATGGCCTAGGGCAAAAATAAACATACCGTTGTAATCGGGTGAGTTTCTGCTTTCAGATGCAATAGGAAATTCTCGAGTTCGTCAATCCGTTCGCGAGATATGGAAGTTTGAAGTTAAGGAATGATTGAGAAACCATCAAAATTTTCGCAAGTCTGATGCTCGAAACCAATAACTGGAATGGCCTAGGGGAAAAGTACACACACCATTGTAATCGTGCGAGTTTCTACTTTCAGATGCAACAGGAATTTCTCGAGATCGTCATTCCGTTCGCGAGATATGGGAGTTTGAAGTTAAGGAATGGTTGAGAAACCATCAAAATTTTCGCAAGTCTGATACTCGAAACCAATAACTACAAAGGCCTAGGGGAAAAACACACATACCTTTGTAATCGGGCGAGTTTCCACTTTCAGATGCAACAGGAATTTCTCGAGATCGTCATTCCGTTCGCGAGATATGGGAGTTTGAAGTTAAGGAATGGTTGAGAAACCATCAAAATTTTCGCAATTCTGATGCTAGAAACGAATAACTGGAATGGCCTAGGGGAAAAGTACACACACCATTCTATTCGGGCGAGTTTCTGCTTTCAGATGCAACAGGAATTTCTCGAGTTCGTCAATCCTTTCGCGAGATATGGGAGTTTGAAGTTAAGGAATGGTTGAGGAACCTTGAAAATTTTCGCTGGTCTGATACTCGAAACCAATAACTGGAATGGCCTAGGTCAAAAATACACATACTGTTGTAATCGCGCGAGTTTCTGCTGTCAGATAGATCAGGAATTTCTCGAGTTCGTCAATCCGTTCGCGAGATATGGGAGTTTGAAGTTAAGGAATGCTTGAGAAACCATCAAAATTTTCGCAAGTCTGATACTCGAATCCAATAATAACTATGGACTAGGGCAAAAATACACATACCGTTGTAATCGGGCGAGTTGCAGCTTTCAGATGCAATAGGAAATTCTTGTGTTCGTCAATCTGTTCGCGAGATATGGAAGTTTGAAGTTAAGGAATGATTGAGAATCCATCAAAATTTTCGCAAGTCTGATACTCGAAACCAATAACTGCAATGGCCTAGGGGAAAAGTACACACACCATTGTATTCGTGCGAGTTTCTACTTTCAGATGCAACAGGAACTTCTCGAGTTCGTCATTCCGTTCGCGAGATATGGGAGTTTGAAGTTAATGAATGGTTGAGAAACCATTAAAATTTTCGCAAATCTGATACTCGAAACCAATAACTACAAAGCCATAGGGGAAAAATGCACATACCTTTGTAATCGGGCGAGTTTCCACTTTCAGATGCAACAGCAATTTCTCGAGTTCGTCAATCCGTTCGCGAGATATGGGAGTTTGAAGTTAAGGAATGGTTGAGAAACCATAAAAATTTTCGCAATTCTGATGCTAGAAACCAATAACTACAATGGCCTAGGGGAAAAATACACATACCGTTGTAATCGGGCGAGTTTCCACTTTCAGATGCAACAGGAATTTCTCGAGTTCATCATTCCGTTCGCGAGACATGGGAGTTTGAAGTTAAGGAATGGTTGAGAAACCATCAAAATTTTCGCAAGTCTGATGCCAGAAACCAATAACTACAATGACCTAGGGGAAAATACACATACCGTTGTAATCGGGCGAGTTTCTGCTTTCAGATGCAACAGGAATTTCTCGAGTTCGTCAATCCGTTCGCGAGATATGGCTGTTTGAAGTTAAGGAATGCTTGAGAAGCAATCAAAATTTTCGCAAGTCTGATACTCGAAACCAATAACTACAAAGGCCTAGGGGAAAAATGCACCTACCTTTGTAATCGGGCGAGTTTCCACTTTCAGATGCAACAGGAATTTCTCGAGTGCGTCATTCCGTTCGCGAGATATGGAAGTTTGAAGTTAAGGAACGATTGAGAAACCATCAAAATTTTCGCAAGTCTGATACTCGAAACCAATAACTGTAATGCCCTAGGGGAAAAGTACACACACCATTGTAATCATGCGAGTTTCTACTTTCAGATGCAACAGGAATTTCGCGATTTCGTCATTCCGTTCGCGAGATATGGGAGTTTGAAGTTAAGGAATGGTTGAGAAGCCATCAAAATTTTCGCAAGTCTGATACTCGAAACCAATAACTACAAAGGCATAGGGGAAAAATGAACATACCCTTGTAATCGGGCGAGTTTCCACTTTCAGATGCAACAGGAATTTCTCGAGTTCGTCATTCCGTTCGCGAGATATGGGAGTTTGAAGTTAAGGAATGCTTGAGAACCCATGAAAATTATCGCTGGTCTGATACTCGAAACCAATAACTGGAATGGCTTAGGGGAAAAATACACATTCCGCTGTAATCGGGCGAGTTTCTGCTGTCAGATGCAAAAGGAATTTCTCGAGTTCGTCAATCCGTTCGCGAGATATGGGAGTTTTAAGTTAAGGAATGGTAGAGAAACCTTCAAAATTTTCGCTGGTCTGATACTCGAAACCAATAACTGGAATGGCTTAGGGGAAAAATACACATACCGCTGTAATCGGGCGAGTTTCTGCTGTCAGATGCAACAGGAATTTCTCGAGTTCGTCAATCCGTTCGCGAGATATGGGAGTTTTAAGTTAAGGAATGATTGAGAAACCATCAAAATTTTCGCAAGTCTGATACACGAAACCAATAACTGGAATTTCCTAGGGGAAAAGTGCACACACCATTGTATTCGCGCGAGTTTCTACTTTCAGATGCAACAGGAATTTCTCGATTTCGTCATTCCGTTCGCGAGATATGGGAGTTTGAAGTTAAGGAATGGTTGAGAAACCATCAAAATTTTCGAAAGTCTGATACTCGAAACCAATAACTACAAAGCCATAGGGGAAAAATGCACATACCTTTGTAATTGGGAGAGTTTCTACTTTCAGATGCAACAGGAATTTCTCGAGTTCGTCATTCCGTTCGCGAGATATGGGAGTTTGAAGTTAAGGAATGGTTGAGAAACCATCAAAATCTTCGCAAGTCTGATACTCGAAACCAATAACTACAAAGGCATAGGGGAAAAATGCACATACCTTTGTAATTGGGAGAGTTTCTACTTTCAGATGCAACAGGAATTTCTCGAGTTCGTCATTCCGTTCGCGAGATATGGGAGTTTGAAGTTAAGGAATGGTTGAGAAACCATCAAAATCTTCGCAAGTCTGATACTCGAAACCAATAACTACAAAGGCATAGGGGAAAAATGCACATACCTTTGTAATTGGGAGAGTTTCTACTTTCAGATGCAACAGGAATTTCTCGAGTTCGTCAATCCGTTCGCGAGATATGGGAGTTAGAAGTTATTGAATGCTTGAGAAACCATCAAAATTTTCGCAAGTCTGATACTCGAAACCAATAACTACAAAGGCATAGGGGAAAAATGCACATACCTTTGTAATTGGGAGAGTTTCTACTTTCAGATGCAACAGGAATTTCTCGAGTTCGTCATTCCGTTCGCGAGATATGGGAGTTTGAAGTTAAGGAATGGTTGAGAAACCATCAAAGTCTTCGCAAGTCTGATACTCGAAACCAATAACTACAAAGGCATAGGGGAAAAATGCACATACCTTTGTAATTGGGAGAGTTTCTACTTTCAGATGCAACAGGAATTTCTCGAGTTCGTCAATCCGTTTGCGAGATATGGGAGTTAGAAGTTATTGAATGCTTGAGAAACCATCAAAATTTTCGCAATTCTGATGCTAGAAACGAATAACTGGAATGGCCTAGGGGAAAAGTACACGTACCTTTGTAATCCGGCGAGTTTCTGCTTTCAGATGCAAAAGGAATTTCTCGAGTTCGTCAATCCGTTCGCGAGATATGGGAGTTTGAAGTTAAGGAATGCTTGAGAAACCATCAAAATTTTCGCAAGTCTGATACTCGAATCCAATAACAAGTATGGCCTAGGGCAAAAATAAACATACCGTTGTAATCGGGCGAGTTTCTGCTTTCAGATGCAATAGGAAATTCTCGAGTTCGTCAATCCGTTCGCGAGATATGGAAGTTTGAAGTTAAGGAATGATTGAGAAACCATCAAAACTTTCGCAAGTCTGATACTCGAAACCAATAACTGGAATGGCCTAGGGGAAAAGTACACACACCATTGTAATCGTGCGAGTTTCTACTTTCAGATGCAACAGGAATTTCTCGAGATCGTCATTCCGTTCGCGAGATATGGGAGTTTGAAGTTAAGGAATGGTTGAGAAACCATCAAAATTTTCGCAATTCTGATGCTAGAAACGAATAACTGGAATGGCCTAGGGGAAAAGTACACACACCATTCTATTCGGGCGAGTCTCTACTTTCAGATGCAACAGGAATTTCTCGAGTTCTTCAATCCGTTCGCGAGATATGGGAGTTTGAAGTTAAGGAATGGTTGAGAAACCCTCAAAATTTTCGCAAGCCTGATACTCGAAACCAATAACTACAAAGGCCTAGGGGAAAAACACACATACCTTTGTAATCGGGCGAGTTTCCACTTTCAGATGCAACAGGAATTTCTCGAGATCGTCATTCCGTTCGCGAGATATGGGAGTTTGAAGTTAAGGAATGGTTGAGAAACCATCAAAATTTTCGCAATTCTGATGCTAGAAACGAATAACTGGAATGGCCTAGGGGAAAAGTACACACACCATTCTATTCGGGCGAGTTTCTGCTTTCAGATGCAACAGGAATTTCTCGAGTTCGTCAATCCTTTCGCAAGATATGGGAGTTTGAAGTTAAGGAATGGTTGAGGAACCTTGAAAATTTTCGCTGGTCTGATACTCGAAACCAATAACTGGAATGGCCTAGGTCAAAAATACACATACTGTTGTAATCACGCGAGTTTCTGCTGTCAGATGGATCAGGAATTTCTCGAGTTCGTCAATCCGTCCGCGAGATATGGGAGTTTGAAGTTAAGGAATGCTTGAGAAACCATCAAAATTTTCGCAAGTCTGATACTCGAATCCAATAATAACTATGGACTAGGGCAAAAATACACATACCGTTGTAATCGGGCGAGTTGCAGCTTTCAGATGCAATAGGAAATTCTTGTGTTCGTCAATCTGTTCGCGAGATATGGAAGTTTGAAGTTAAGGAATGATTGAGAATCCATCAAAATTTTCGCAAGTCTGATACTCGAAACCAATAACTGGAATGGCCTAGGGGAAAAGTACACACACCATTGTATTCGTGCGAGTTTCTACTTTCAGATGCAACAGGAACTTCTCAAGTTCGTCATTCCGTTCGCGAGATATGGGAGTTTGAAGTTAATGAATGGTTGAGAAACCATTAAAATTTTCGCAAATCTGATACTCGAAACCAATAACTACAAAGCCATAGGGGAAAAATGCACATACCTTTGTAATCGGGCGAGTTTCCACTTTCAGATGCAACAGCAATTTCTCGAGTTCGTCAATCCGTTCGCGAGATATGGGAGTTTGAAGTTAAGGAATGGTTGAGAAACCATCAAAATTTTCGCAATTCTGATGCTAGAAACCAATAACTACAATGGCCTAGGGGAAAAATACACATACCGTTGTAATCGGGCGAGTTTCCACTTTCAGATGCAACAGGAATTTCTCGAGTTCGTCAATCCGTTCGCGAGATATGGGAGTCTGAAGTTAAGGAATGGTTGAGAAACCATCAAAATTTTCGCAATTCTGACGCTAGAAACCAATAACTACAAAGACCTAGGGGGAAAATGCACATTCCGTTGAAATCGGGCGAGTTTCTGCTTTCAGATGCAATAGGAAACTCTCGAGTTCGTCAATCCGTTCGCGAGATATGGGAGTTTGAAGTTAAGGAATGCTTGAGAAACCATCTAAATTTTCGCAAGTCTGATACTCGAAACCAATAACTACAATGGCCTAGGGGGAAAATACACATACCGTTGTAATCGGGCGAGTTTCTGCTTTCAGATGCAACAGGAGTTTCTTGAGTTCGTCAATCCGTTCGCGAGATATGGGAGTCTGAAGTTAAGGAATGGTTGAGAAACCATCAAAATTTTCGCAATTCTGACGCTAGAAACCAATAACTACAAAGACCTAGGGGAAAAATGCACATTCCGTTGAAATCGGGCGAGTTTCTGCTTTCAGATGCAATAGGAAACTCTCGAGTTCGTCAATCCGTTCGCGAGATATGGGAGTTTGAAGTTAAGGAATGCTTGAGAAACCATCTAAATTTTTGCAAGTCTGATACTCGAAACCAATAACTACAATGGCCTAGGGGGAAAATACACATACCGTTGTAATCGGGCGAGTTTCTGCTTTCAGATGCAACAGGAGTTTCTTGAGTTCGTCAATCCGTTCGCGAGATATGGGAGTTTGAAGTTAAGGAATGCTTGAGAAACCATTAAAATTTTCGCCAGTCTGATACTCGAAACCAATAACTACAAAGGCCTAGGGGAAAAATACACATACCTCTGTAATCGGGCGAGTTTCCAGTTTCAGATGCAACAGGAATTTTTCGAGTTCGTCATTCCGTTCGCGAGATATGGGCGTTTGAAGTTAAGGAATGCTTGAGAAACCATCGAAATTTTCGCAAGTCTGATACTCGGAACCAATAACTACAAAGGCCTAGGCGAAAAACACACATATCTTTGTAATCGGGCGAGTTTCTGCTTTCAGATGCAACAGGAGTTTCTCGAGTTCGTCAATCCGTTCGCGAGATATGGGAGTTTGAAGTTAAGGAATGCTTGACAAACCATCAAAATTTTCGCAAGTCTGATACTCGAATCCAATAACAAGTATGGCCTAGGGCAAAAATGCACATACCGTTGTAATCGGGCGAGTTTCTGCTTTCAGATGCAATAGGAAATTCTCGAGTTCGTCAATCCGTTCGCGAGATATGGGAGTTTGAAGTTAAGGAATGGTTGAGAAACCATCAAAATTTTCGCAATTCTGGAGCTAGAAACCAATAAATACAATGGCCTAGGGGAAAAGTACACACACCATTGTAATCGTGCGAGTTTCTACTTTCAGATACAACAGGAATTTCTCGAGTTCGTCATTCCGTTCGCGAGATATTGGAGTTTGAAGTTAAGGAGTGATTGAGAAACCATCAAAATTTTCGCAAGTCTGATACTCGAAACCAATAACTGGAATGGCCTAGGGGAAAAGTACACAAACCATTGTAATCGTCCGAGTTTCTACTTTCAGATGCTACAGGAATTTCTCGAGTTCGTCATTCCGTTCGCGAGATATGGGAGTTTGAAGTTAAGGAATGGTTGAGAAACCATCAAAATTTTCGCAGGCCTGTTACTCGAAACCAATAACTACAGAGGCCCAGGGGAAAAATGCACATACCGTTGAAATCGGGCGAGTTTCTGCTTTCAGATGCAATAGGAAATTCTCGAGTTCGTCAATCCGTTCGCAAGATATGGGAGTTTGAAGTTAAGGAATGCTTGAGAAACCATCAAAATTTTCGCAAGTCTGATACTCGAAACCAATAACTACAATGGCCGAGGTGGAAAATACACATACCGTTGTAAACGGGCGAGTTTCTGCTTTCAGATGCAACAGGAATCTCTCGAGTTCGTCAATCCGTTCGCGAGATATGGGAGTTTGAAGTTAAGGAATGGTTGAGAAACAATCAAAATTCTCGCAATTCTGATACTCGAAACCAATAACTACAAAGCCTAGGGGAAAAATACACATACCTTTGTAATCGGGCGAGTTTCCACTTTCAGATGCAACAGGAATTTCTCGAGTTCGTCAATCCGTTCGCGAGATATGGGAGTTTGAAGTTAAGGACCGGTTGAGAAACCATCGAAATTTTCGCAATTCTGATGCTAGAAACGAATAACTGGAATGGCCTAGGGGAAAAGTACACACACCATTCTAATCGGGCGAGGCTCTACTTTCAGATGCAACAGGAATTTCTCGAGTTCTTCAATCCGTTCGCGAGATATGGGAGTTTGAAGTTAAGGAATGTTTGAGAAACCCTCAAAATTTTCGCAAGTCTGATACTCGAAACCATTAACTACAAAGGCCTAGGGGAAAAACACACATATCATTGTAATCGGGCGGGTTTCTGCTTTCAGATGCAACAGGAATTTCTCGAGTTCGTCAATCCGTTCGCGAGATATGGGAGTTTGAAGTTAAGGAATGCTTGAGAAACCATCAAAATTTTCGCCAGTCTGATACACGAAACCAATAACTACAAAGGCCTAGGGGAAAAATGCACATACCTTTGTAATCGGGCGAGTTTCCACTTTCAGATGCAACAGGAATTTCTCGAGATCGTCATTCCGTTCGCGAGATATGGGAGTCTGAAGTTAAGGAATGGTTGAGAAACCATCGAAATTTTCGCAATTCTGATGCTAGAAACGAACAACTGGAATGGCCTAGGGGAAAAGTACAAAAACCATTCTATTCGGGCGAGTCTCTACTTTCATATGCAACAGGAATTTCTCGAGTTCTTCAATCCGTTCGCGAGATATGGGAGATTGAAGTTAAGGAATGGTTGAGAAACCCTCAAAATTTTCGCAAGTCTGATACTCGAAACCAATAACTACAAAGGCCTAGGGGAAAAACACACATATCTTTGTAATCGGGCGAGTTTCTGCTTTCAGATGCAACAGGAATTTCTCGAGTTCGTCTATCCGATCGCGAGATATGGGAGTTTGTAGTTAAGGAATGCTTGAGAAACCATCAAAATTTTCGCAGGCCTGATACTCGAAACCAATAACTACAAAGACCTAGGGGAAAAATGCACATACCGTTGAAATCGGGCGAGTTTCTGCTTTCAGATGCAATAGGAAATTCTCGAGTTCGTCAATCCGTTCGCGAGATATGGAAGTTTGAAGTTAAGGAATGATTGGGAAACCATCAAAACTTTCGCAAGTCTGATACTCGAAACCAATAACTGGAATGGCCTAGGGGAAAAGTACACACACCATTGTAATCGTGCGAGTTTCTACTTTCAGATGCAACAGGAATTTCTCGAGATCGTCATTCCGTTCGCGAGATATGGGAGTTTGAAGTTAAGGAATGGTTGAGATACCATCAAAATTTTCGCTGGTCTGATACTCGAAACCAATAACTATAAAGGCCTAGGGGAAAAATGCACATACCTTTGTAATCGGGCGAGTTTCCAGTTTCAGATGCAACAGGAATTTTTCGAGTTCGTCATTCCGTTCGCGAGATATGGGCGTTTGAAGTTAAGGAATGGTTGAGAAACCATCAAAATTTTCGCAGGCCTGATACTCGAAACCAATAACTACAAAGCCATAGGGGAAAAATGCACATACCTTTGTAATCGGGCGAGTTTCCACTTTCAGATGCAACAGCAATTTCTCGAGTTCGTCAATCCGTTCGCGAGATATGGGAGTTTGAAGTTAAGGAATGGTTGAGAAACCATCAAAATTTTCGCAATTCTGATGCTAGAAACCAATAACTACAATGGCCTAGGGGAAAAATACACATACCGTTGTAATCGGGCGAGTTTCCACTTTCAGATGCAACAGGAATTTCTCGAGTTCGTCAATCCGTTCGCGAGATATGGGAGTCTGAAGTTAAGGAATGGTTGAGAAACCATCAAAATTTTCGCAATTCTGACGCTAGAAACCAATAACTACAAAGACCTAGGGGAAAAATGCACATTCCGTTGAAATCGGGCGAGTTTCTGCTTTCAGATGCAATAGGAAACTCTCGAGTTCGTCAATCCGTTCGCGAGATATGGGAGTTTGAAGTTAAGGAATGCTTGAGAAACCATCTAAATTTTCGCAAGTCTGATACTCGAAACCAATAACTACAATGGCCTAGGGGGAAAATACACATACCGTTGTAATCGGGCGAGTTTCTGCTTTCAGATGCAACAGGAGTTTCTTGAGTTCGTCAATCCGTTCGCGAGATATGGGAGTTTGAAGTTAAGGAATGCTTGAGAAACCATTAAAATTTTCGCCAGTCTGATACTCGAAACCAATAACTACAAAGGCCTAGGGGAAAAATACACATACCTCTGTAATCGGGCGAGTTTCCAGTTTCAGATGCAACAGGAATTTTTCGAGTTCGTCATTCCGTTCGCGAGATATGGGCGTTTGAAGTTAAGGAATGCTTGAGAAACCATCGAAATTTTCGCAAGTCTGATACTCGAATCCAATAACAACTATGGCCTAGGGCAAAAATGCACATACCGTTGTAATCGGGCGAGTTTCTGCTTTCAGATGCAATAGGAAATTCTCGAGTTCGTCAATCCGTTCGCGAGATATGGGAGTTTGAAGTTAAGGAATGGTTGAGAAACCATCAAAATTTTCGCAATTCTGGAGCTAGAAACCAATAAATACAATGGTCTAGGGGAAAAGTACACACACCATTGTAATCGTGCGAGTTTCTACTTTCAGATACAACAGGAATTTCTCGAGTTCGTCATTCCGTTCGCGAGATATTGGAGTTTGAAGTTAAGGAGTGATTGAGAAACCATCAAAATTTTCGCAAGTCTGATACTCGAAACCAATAACTGGAATGGCCTAGGGGAAAAGTACACAAACCATTGTAATCGTCCGAGTTTCTACTTTCAGATGCTACAGGAATTTCTCGAGTTCGTCATTCCGTTCGCGAGATATGGGAGTTTGAAGTTAAGGAATGGTTGAGAAACCATCAAAATTTTCGCAATTCTGATACTCGAAACCAATAACTACAAAGGCCTAGGGGAAAAATACACATACCTTTGTAATCGGGCGAGTTTCCACTTTCAGATGCAACAGGAATTTCTCGAGTTCGTCAATCCGTTCGCGAGATATGGGAGTTTGAAGTTAAGGAATGGTTGAGAAACCATCAAAATTTTCGCAATTCTGGAGCTAGAAACCAATAAATACAATGGTCTAGGGGAAAAGTACACACACCATTGTAATCGTGCGAGTTTCTACTTTCAGATACAACAGGAATTTCTCGAGTTCGTCATTCCGTTCGCGAGATATTGGAGTTTGAAGTTAAGGAGTGATTGAGAAACCATCAAAATTTTCGCAAGTCTGATACTCGAAACCAATAACTACAATGGCCTAGGTGGAAAATACACATACCGTTGTAAACGGGCGAGTTTCTGCTTTCAGATGCAACAGGAATCTCTCGAGTTCGTCAATCCGTTCGCGAGATATGGGAGTTTGAAGTTAAGGAATGGTTGAGAAACAATCAAAATTCTCGCAATTCTGATACTCGAAACCAATAACTACAAAGGCCTAGGGGAAAAATACACATACCTTTGTAATCGGGCGAGTTTCCACTTTCAGATGCAACAGGAATTTCTCGAGTTCGTCAATCCGTTCGCGAGATATGGGAGTTTGAAGTTAAGGACCGGTTGAGAAACCATCGAATTTTTCGCAATTCTGATGCTAGAAACGAATAACTGAATGGCCTAGGGGAAAAGTACACACACCATTCTAATCGGGCGAGGCTCTACTTTCAGATGCAACAGGAAATTCTCGAGTTCTTCAATCCGTTCGCGAGATATGGGAGTTTGAAGTTAAGGAATGTTTGAGAAACCCTCAAAATTTTCGCAAGTCTGATACTCGAAACCATTAACTACAAAGGCCTAGGGGAAAAACACACATATCTTTGTAATCGGGCGGGGTTTCTGCTTTCAGATGCAACAGGAATTTCTCGAGTTCGTCAATCCGTTCGCGAGATATGGGAGTTTGAAGTTAAGGAATGCTTGAGAAACCATCAAAATTTTCGCCAGTCTGATACACGAAACCAATAACTACAAAGGCCTAGGGGAAAAATGCACATACCTTTGTAATCGGGCGAGTTTCCACTTTCAGATGCAACAGGAATTTCTCGAGATCGTCATTCCGTTCGCGAGATATGGGAGTCTGAAGTTAAGGAATGGTTGAGAAACCATCGAAATTTTCGCAATTCTGATGCTAGAAACGAACAACTGGAATGGCCTAGGGGAAAAGTACAAAAACCATTCTATTCGGGCGAGTCTATACTTTCATATGCAACAGGAATTTCTCGAGTTCTTCAATCCGTTCGCGAGATATGGGAGATTGAAGTTAAGGAATGGTTGAGAAACCCTCAAAATTTTCGCAAGTCTGATACTCGAAACCAATAACTACAAAGGCCTAGGGGAAAAACACACATATCTTTGTAATCGGGCGAGTTTCTGCTTTCAGATGCAACAGGAATTTCTCGAGTTCGTCTATCCGATCGCGAGATATGGGAGTTTGTAGTTAAGGAATGCTTGAGAAACCATCAAAATTTTCGCAGGCCTGATACTCGAAACCAATAACTACAAAGACCTAGGGGAAAAATGCACATACCGTTGAAATCGGGCGAGTTTCTGCTTTCAGATGCAATAGGAAATTCTCGAGTTCGTCAATCCGTTCGCGAGATATGGAAGTTTGAAGTTAAGGAATGATTGAGAAACCATCAAAACTTTCGCAAGTCTGATACTCGAAACCAATAACTGGAATGGCCTAGGGGAAAAGTACACACACCATTGTAATCGTGCGAGTTTCTACTTTCAGATGCAACAGGAATTTCTCGAGATCGTCATTCCGTTCGCGAGATATGGGAGTTTGAAGTTAAGGAATGGTTGAGATACCATCAAAATTTTCGCTGGTCTGATACTCGAAACCAATAACTATAAAGGCCTAGGGGAAAAATGCACATACCTTTGTAATCGGGCGAGTTTCCAGTTTCAGATGCAACAGGAATTTTTCGAGTTCGTCATTCCGTTCGCGAGATATGGGCGTTTGAAGTTAAGGAATGGTTGAGAAACCATCAAAATTTTCGCAGGCCTGATACTCGAAACCAATAACTACAAAGACCTAGGGGAAAAATGCACATACCGTTGAAATCGGGCGTGTTTCTGCTTTCAGATGCAATAGGAAATTCTCGAGTTCGTCAATCCGTTCGCGAGATATGGGAGTTTGAAGTTAAGGAATGCTTGAGAAACCATCAAAATTTTCGCAAGTCTGATACTCGAATCCAATAACAAGTATGGCCTAGGGCAAAAATACACATACCGTTATAATCGGGCGAGTTTCTGCTTTCAGATGCAATAGGAAATTCTCGAGTTCGTCAATCCGTTCGCGAGATATGGAAGTTTGAAGTTAAGGAATGATTGAGAAACCATCAAAATTTTCGCAAGTCTGATACTCGAAACCAATAACTGGAATGGCCTAGGGGAAAAGTACACACACCATTGTAATCGTCCCAGTTTCTACTTTCAGATGCTACAGGAATTTCTCGAGTTCGTCATTCCGTTCGCGAGATATGGGAGTTTGAAGTTAAGGAATGGTTGAGAAACCATCAAAATTTTCGCAGGCCTGATACTCGAATCCAATAACTACAGAGGCCTAGGGGAAAAATGCACATACCGTTGAAATCGGGCGAGTTTCTGCTTTCAGATGCAATAGGAAATTCTCGAGTTCGTCAATCCGTTCGCAAGATATGGGAGTTTGAAGTTAAGGAATGCTTGAGGAACCATCAAAATTTTCGCAAGTCTGATACTCGAAACCAATAACTACAATGGCCTAGGTGGAAAATACACATACCGTTGTAAACGGGCGAGTTTCTGCTTTCAGATGCAACAGGAATCTCTCGAGTTCGTCAATCCGTTCGCGAGATATGGGAGTTTGAAGTTAAGGAATGCTTGAGAAACCATCAAAATTTTCGCAAGTCTGATACTCGAATCCAATAACAAGTATGGCCTAGGGCAAAAATAAACATACCGTTGTAATCGGGCGAGTTTCTGCTTTCAGATGCAATAGGAAATTCTCGAGTTCGTCAATCCGTTCGCGAGATATGGAAGTTTGAAGTTAAGGAATGATTGAGAAACCATCAAAACTTTCGCAAGTCTGATACTCGAAACCAATAACTGGAATGGCCTAGGGGAAAAGTACACACACCATTGTAATCGTGCGAGTTTCTACTTTCAGATGCAACAGGAATTTCTCGAGATCGTCATTCCGTTCGCGAGATATGGGAGTTTGAAGTTAAGGAATGGTTGAGAAACCATCAAAATTTTCGCAATTCTGATGCTAGAAACGAATAACTGGAATGGCCTAGGGGAAAAGTACACACACCATTCTATTCGGGCGAGTCTCTACTTTCAGATGCAACAGGAATTTCTCGAGTTCTTCAATCCGTTCGCGAGATATGGGAGTTTGAAGTTAAGGAATGGTTGAGAAACCCTCAAAATTTTCGCAAGTCTGATACTCGAAACCAATAACTGGAATGGCCTAGGGGAAAAGTACACACACCATTGTATTCGTGCGAGTTTCTACTTTCAGATGCAACAGGAACTTCTCAAGTTCGTCATTCCGTTCGCAAGATATGGGAGTTTGAAGTTAATGAATGGTTGAGAAACCATTAAAATTTTCGCAAATCTGATACTCGAAACCAATAACTACAAAGCCATAGGGGAAAAATGCACATACCTTTGTAATCGGGCGAGTTTCCACTTTCAGATGCAACAGCAATTTCTCGAGTTCGTCAATCCGTTCGCGAGATATGGGAGTTTGAAGTTAAGGAATGGTTGAGAAACCATCAAAATTTTCGCAATTCTGATGCTAGAAACCAATAACTACAATGGCCTAGGGGAAAAATGCACATTCCGTTGAAATCGGGCGAGTTTCTGCTTTCAGATGCAATAGGAAACTCTCGAGTTCGTCAATCCGTTCGCGAGATATGGGAGTTTGAAGTTAAGGAATGGTTGAGAAACCCTCAAAATTTTCGCAAGTCTGATACTCGAAACCAATAACTACAAAGGCCTAGGGGAAAAACACACATATCTTTGTAATCGGGCGAGTTTCTGCTTTCAGATGCAACAGGAATTTCTCGAGTTCGTCTATCCGATCGCGAGATATGGGAGTTTGTAGTTAAGGAATGCTTGAGAAACCATCAAAATTTTCGCAGGCCTGATACTCGAAACCAATAACTACAAAGACCTAGGGGAAAAATGCACATACCGTTGAAATCGGGCGAGTTTCTGCTTTCAGATGCAATAGGAAATTCTCGAGTTCGTCAATCCGTTCGCGAGATATGGAAGTTTGAAGTTAAGGAATGATTGAGAAACCATCAAAACTTTCGCAAGTCTGATACTCGAAACCAATAACTGGAATGGCCTAGGGGAAAAGTACACACACCATTGTAATCGTGCGAGTTTCTACTTTCAGATGCAACAGGAATTTCTCGAGATCGTCATTCCGTTCGCGAGATATGGGAGTTTGAAGTTAAGGAATGGTTGAGTTACCATCAAAATTTTCGCTGGTCTGATACTCGAAACCAATAACTATAAAGGCCTAGGGGAAAAATGCACATACCTTTGTAATCGGGCGAGATTCCAGTTTCAGATGCAACAGGAATTTTTCGAGTTCGTCATTCCGTTCGCGAGATATGGGCGTTTGAAGTTAAGGAATGGTTGAGAAACCATCAAAATTTTCGCAGGCCTGATACTCGAAACCAATAACTACAAAGACCTAGGGGAAAAATGCACATACCGTTGAAATCGGGCGTGTTTCTGCTTTCAGATGCAATAGGAAATTCTCGAGTTCGTCAATCCGTTCGCGAGATATGGGAGTTTGAAGTTAAGGAATGCTTGAGAAACCATCAAAATTTTCGCAAGTCTGATACTCGAATCCAATAACAAGTATGGCCTAGGGCAAAAATACACATACCGTTATAATCGGGCGAGTTTCTGCTTTCAGATGCAATAGGAAATTCTCGAGTTCGTCAATCCGTTCGCGAGATATGGAAGTTTGAAGTTAAGGAATGATTGAGAAACCATCAAAATTTTCGCAAGTCTGATACTCGAAACCAATAACTGGAATGGCCTAGGGGAAAAGTACACACACCATTGTAATCGTCCGAGTTTCTACTTTCAGATGCTACAGGAATTTCTCGAGTTCGTCATTCCGTTCGCGAGATATGGGAGTTTGAAGTTAAGGAATGGTTGAGAAACCATCAAAATTTTCGCAGGCCTGATACTCGAATCCAATAACTACAGAGGCCTAGGGGAAAAATGCACATACCGTTGAAATCGGGCGAGTTTCTGCTTTCAGATGCAATAGGAAATTCTCGAGTTCGTCAATCCGTTCGCAAGATATGGGAGTTTGAAGTTAAGGAATGCTTGAGAAACCATCAAAATTTTCGCAAGTCTGATACTCGAAACCAATAACTACAATGGCCTAGGTGGAAAATACACATACCGTTGTAAACGGGCGAGTTTCTGCTTTCAGATGCAACAGGAATCTCTCGAGTTCGTCAATCCGTTCGCGAGATATGGGAGTTTGAAGTTAAGGAATGCTTGAGAAACCATCAAAATTTTCGCAAGTCTGATACTCGAATCCAATAACAAGTATGGTCTAGGGCAAAAATAAACATACCGTTGTAATCGGGCGAGTTTCTGCTTTCAGATGCAACAGGAAATTCTCGAGTTCGTCAATCCGTTCGCGAGATATGGAAGTTTGAAGTTAAGGAATGATTGAGAAACCATCAAAACTTTCGCAAATCTGATACTCGAAACCAATAACTGGAATGGCCTAGGGGAAAAGTACACACACCATTGTAATCGTGCGAGTTTCTACTTTCAGATGCAACAGGAATTTCTCGAGATCGTCATTCCGTTCGCGAGATATGGGAGTTTGAAGTTAAGGAATGGTTGAGTTACCATCAAAATTTTCGCTGGTCTGATACTCGAAACCAATAACTATAAAGGCCTAGGGGAAAAATGCACATACCTTTGTAATCGGGCGAGTTTCCAGTTTCAGATGCAACAGGAATTTTTCGAGTTCGTCATTCCGTTCGCGAGATATGGGCGTTTGAAGTTAAGGAATGGTTGAGAAACCATCAAAATTTTCGCAGGCCTGATACTCGAAACCAATAACTACAAAGACCTAGGGGAAAAATGCACATACCGTTGAAATCGGGCGTGTTTCTGCTTTCAGATGCAATAGGAAATTCTCGAGTTCGTCAATCCGTTCGCGAGATATGGGAGTTTGAAGTTAAGGAATGCTTGAGAAACCATCAAAATTTTCGCAAGTCTGATACTCGAATCCAATAACAAGTATGGCCTAGGGCAAAAATACACATACCGTTATAATCGGGCGAGTTTCTGCTTTCAGATGCAATAGGAAATTCTCGAGTTCGTCAATCCGTTCGCGAGATATGGAAGTTTGAAGTTAAGGAATGATTGAGAAACCATCAAAATTTTCGCAAGTCTGATACTCGAAACCAATAACTGGAATGGCCTAGGGGAAAAGTACACACACCATTGTAATCGTCCGAGTTTCTACTTTCAGATGCTACAGGAATTTCTCGAGTTCGTCATTCCGTTCGCGAGATATGGGAGTTTGAAGTTAAGGAATGGTTGAGAAACCATCAAAATTTTCGCAGGCCTGATACTCGAATCCAATAACTACAGAGGCCTAGGGGAAAAATGCACATACCGTTGAAATCGAGCGAGTTTCTGCTTTCAGATGCAATAGGAAATTCTCGAGTTCGTCAATCCGTTCGCAAGATATGGGAGTTTGAAGTTAAGGAATGCTTGAGAAACCATCAAAATTTTCGCAAGTCTGATACTCGAAACCAATAACTACAATGGCCTAGGTGGAAAATACACATACCGTTGTAAACGGGCGAGTTTCTGCTTTCAGATGCAACAGGAATCTCTCGAGTTCGTCAATCCGTTCGCGAGATATGGGAGTTTGAAGTTAAGGAATGCTTGAGAAACCATCAAAATTTTCGCAAGTCTGATACTCGAATCCAATAACAAGTATGGCCTAGGGCAAAAATAAACATACCGTTGTAATCGGGCGAGTTTCTGCTTTCAGATGCAACAGGAAATTCTCGAGTTCGTCAATCCGTTCGCGAGATATGGAAGTTTGAAGTTAAGGAATGATTGAGAAACCATCAAAACTTTCGCAAGTCTGATACTCGAAACCAATAACTGGAATGGCCTAGGGGAAAAGTACACACACCATTGTAATCGTGCGAGTTTCTACTTTCAGATGCAACAGGAATTTCTCGAGATCGTCATTCCGTTCGCGAGATATGGGAGTTTGAAGTTAAGGAATGGTTGAGAAACCATCAAAATTTTCACAATTCTGATGCTAGAAACGAATAACTGGAATGGCCTAGGGGAAAAGTACACACACCATTCTATTCGGGCGAGTCTCTACTTTCAGATGCAACAGGAATTTCTCGAGTTCTTCAATCCGTTCGCGAGATATGGGAGTTTGAAGTTAAGGAATGGTTGAGAAACCCTCAAAATTTTCGCAAGTCTGATACTCGAAACCAATAACTACAAAGGCCTAGGGGAAAAACACACATACCTTTGTAATCGGGCGAGTTTCCACTTTCAGATGCAACAGGAATTTCTCGAGATCGTCATTCCGTTCGCGAGATATGGGAGTTTGAAGTTAAGGAATGGTTGAGAAACCATCAAAATTTTCGCAATTCTGATGCTAGAAACGAATAACTGGAATGGCCTAGGGGAAAAGTACACACACCATTCTATTCGGGCGAGTTTCTGCTTTCAGATGCAACAGGAATTTCTCGAGTTCGTCAATCCTTTCGCGAGATATGGGAGTTTGAAGTTAAGGAATGGTTGAGGAACCTTGAAAATTTTCGCTGGTCTGATACTCGAAACCAATAACTGGAATGGCCTAGGTCAAAAATACACATACTGTTGTAATCGCGCGAGTTTCTGCTGTCAGATGGATCAGGAATTTCTCGAGTTCGTCAATCCGTTCGCGAGATATGGGAGTTTGAAGTTAAGGAATGCTTGAGAAACCATCAAAATTTTCGCAAGTCTGATACTCGAAACCAATAACTACAAAGCCATAGGGGAAAAATGCACATACCTTTGTAATCGGGCGAGTTTCCACTTTCAGATGCAACAGCAATTTCTCGAGTTCGTCAATCCGTTCGCGAGATATGGGAGTTTGAAGTTAAGGAATGGTTGAGAAACCATCAAAATTTTCGCAATTCTGATGCTAGAAACCAATAACTACAATGGCCTAGGGGAAAAATGCACATTCCGTTGAAATCGGGCGAGCTTCTGCTTTCAGATGCAATAGGAAACTCTCGAGTTCGTCAATCCGTTCGCGAGATATGGGAGTTTGAAGTTAAGGAATGCTTGAGAAACCATCAAAATTTTCGCAATTCTGACGCTAGAAACCAATAACTACAAAGACCTAGGGGAAAAATGCACATTCCGTTGAAATCGGGCGAGTTTCTGCTTTCAGATGCAATAGGAAACTCTCGAGTTCGTCAATCCGTTCGCGAGATATGGGAGTTTGAAGTTAAGGAATGCTTGAGAAACCATCTAAATTTTCGCAAGTCTGATACTCGAAACCAATAACTACAATGGCCTAGGGGGAAAATACACATACCTTTGTAATCGGGCGAGTTTCTGCTTTCAGATGCAACAGGAGTTTCTTGAGTTCGTCAATCCGTTCGCGAGATATGGGAGTCTGAAGTTAAGGAATGGTTGAGAAACCATCAAAATTTTCGCAATTCTGACGCTAGAAACCAATAACTACAAAGACCTAGGGGAAAAATGCACATTCCGTTGAAATCGGGCGAGTTTCTGCTTTCAGATGCAATAGGAAACTCTCGAGTTCGTCAATCTGTTCGCGAGATATAGGAGTCTGAAGTTAAGGAATGGTTGAGAAACCATCAAAATTTTCGCAATTCTGGAGCTAGAAACCAATAAATACAATGGCCTAGGGGAAAAGTACACACACCATTGTAATCGTGCGAGTTTCTACTTTCAGATACAACAGGAATTTCTCGAGTTCGTCATTCCGTTCGCGAGATATGGGAGTTTGAAGTTAAGGAATGATTGAGAAACCATCAAAATTTTCGCAAATCTGATACTCGAAACCAATAACTGGAATGGCCTAGGGGAAAAGTACACAAACCATTGTAATCGTCCGAGTTCCTACTTTCAGATGCTACAGGAATTTCTCGAGTTCGTCATTCCGTTCGCGAGGTATGGGAGTTTGAAGTTAAGGAATGTTTGAGAAACCATCAAAATTTTCGCAGGCCTGATACTCGAAACCAATAACTACAGAGGCCCAGGGGAAAAATGCACATACCGTTGAAATCGGGCGAGTTTCTGCTTTCAGATGCAATAGGAAATTCTCGAGTTCGTCAATCCGTTCGCAAGATATGGGAGTTTGAAGTTAAGGAATGGTTGAGAAACAATCAAAATTCTCGCAATTCTGATACTCGAAACCAATAACTACAAAGGCCTAGGGGAAAAATACACATACCTTTGTAATCGGGCGAGTTTCCACTTTCAGATGCAACAGGAATTTCTCGAGTTCGTCAATCCGTTCGCGAGATATGGGAGTTTGAAGTTAAGGACCGGTTGAGAAACCATCGAAATTTTCGCAATTCTGATGCTAGAAACGAATAACTGGAATGGCCTAGGGGAAAAGTACACACACCATTCTAATCGGGCGAGGCTCTACTTTCAGATGCAACAGGAATTTCTCGAGTTCTTCAATCCGTTCGCGAGATATGGGAGTTTGAAGTTAAGGAATGGTTGAGAAACCCTCAAAATTTTCGCAAGTCTGATACTCGAAACCATTAACTACAAAGGCCTAGGGGAAAAACACACATATCTTTGTAATTCGGCGGGTTTCTGCTTTCAGATGCAACAGGAATTTCTCGAGTTCGTCAATCCGTTCGCGAGATATGGGAGTTTGAAGTTAAGGAATGCTTGAGAAACCATCAAAATTTTCGCCAGTCTGATACACGAAACCAATAACTACAAAGGCCTAGGGGAAAAATGCACATACCTTTGTAATCGGGCGAGTTTCCACTTTCAGATGCAACAGGAATTTCTCGAGATCGTCATTCCGTTCGCGAGATATGGGAGTCTGAAGTTAAGGAATGGTTGAGAAACCATCGAAATTTTCGCAATTCTGATGCTGGAAACGAACAACTGGAATGGCCTAGGGGAAAAGTACAAAAACCATTCTATTCGGGCGAGTCTCTACTTTCATATGCAACAGGAATTTCTCGAGTTCTTCAATCCGTTCGCGAGATATGGGAGATTGAAGTTAAGGAATGGTTGAGAAACCCTCAAAATTTTCGCAAGTCTGATACTCGAAACCAATAACTACAAAGGCCTAGGGGAAAAACACACATATCTTTGTAATCGGGCGAGTTTCTGCTTTCAGATGCAACAGGAATTTCTCGAGTTCGTCTATCCGATCGCGAGATATGGGAGTTTGTAGTTAAGGAATGCTTGAGAAACCATCAAAATTTTCGCCAGTCTGATACTCGAAACCAATAACTACAATGGCCTAGGGGAAAAGTACACACACCATTGTAATCGTGCGAGTTTCTACTTTCAGATACAACAGGAATTTCTCGAGTTCGTCATTCCGTTCGCGAGATATGGGAGTTTGAAGTTAAGGAATGGTTGAGATACCATCAAAATTTTCGCCAGTCTGATACACGAAACCAATAACTACAAAGGCCTAGGGGAAAAATGCACATACCGTTGAAATCGGGCGAGTTTCTGCTTTCAGATGCAATAGGAAATTCTCGAGTTCGTCAATCCGTTCGCGAGATATGGGAGTTTGAAGTTAAGGAATGCTTGAGAAACCATCAAAATTTTCGCAAGTCTGATACTCGAATCCAATAACAAGTATGGCCTAGGGCAAAAATACACATACCGTTATAATCGGGCGAGTTTCTGCTTTCAGATGCAATAGGAAATTCTCGAGTTCGTCAATCCGTTCGCGAGATATGGAAGTTTGAAGTTAAGGAATGATTGAGAAACCATCAAAATTTTCGCAAGTCTGATACTCGAAACCAATAACTGGAATGGCCTAGGGGAAAAGTACACACACCATTGTAATCGTCCGAGTTTCTACTTTCAGATGCTACAGGAATTTCTCGAGTTCGTCATTCCGTTCGCGAGATATGGGAGTTTGAAGTTAAGGAATGGTTGAGAAACCATCAAAATTTTCGCAGGCCTGATACTCGAATCCAATAACTACAGAGGCCTAGGGGAAAAATGCACATACCGTTGAAATCGGGCGAGTTTCTGCTTTCAGATGCAAAAGGAAATTCTCGAGTTCGTCAATCCGTTCGCAAGATATGGGAGTTTGAAGTTAAGGAATGCTTGAGAAACCATCAAAATTTTCGCAAGTCTGATACTCGAAACCAATAACTACAATGGCCTAGGTGGAAAATACACATACCGTTGTAAACGGGCGAGTTTCTGCTTTCAGAAGCAACAGGAATCTCTCGAGTTCGTCAATCCGTTCGCGAGATATGGGAGTTTGAAGTTAAGGAATGGTTGAGAAACAATTAAAATTCTCGCAATTCTGATACTCGAAACCAATAACTACAAAGGCCTAGAGGAAAAATACACATACCTTTGTAATCGGGCGAGTTTCCACTTTCAGATGCAACAGGAATTTCTCGAGTTCGTCAATCCGTTCGCGAGATATGGGAGTTTGAAGTTAAGGACTGGTTGAGAAACCATCGAAATTTTCGCAATTCTGATGCTAGAAACGAATAACTGGAATGGCCTAGGGGAAAAGTACACACACCATTCTAATCGGGCGAGTCTCTACTTTGAGATGCAACAGGAATTTCTCGAGATCGTCATTCCGTTCGCGAGATATGGGAGTCTGAAGTTAAGGAACGGTTGAGAAACCATCAAAATTTTCGCAATTCTGACGCTAGAAACCAATAACTACAATGGCCTAAGGGAAAAGTACAGACACCATTGTAATCGTGCGAGTTTTTACTTTCAGATACAACAGGAATTTCTCGAGTTCGTCATTCCGTTCGCTAGATATGGGAGTTTGAAGTTAAGGAATCGTTGAGAAACCATCAAAATTTTCGCTGGTCTGATACTCGAAACCAATAACTACAAAGGCCTAGGGGAAAAATACACATACGTTTGTAATCGGGCGAGTTTCCACTTTCAGATGCAACAGGAATTTCTCGAGATCGTCATTCCGTTCGCGAGATATGGGAGTCTGAAGTTAAGGAATGGTTGAGAAACCATCGAAATTTTCGCAATTCTGATGATAGAAACGAATAACTGGAATGGCCTAGGGGAAAAGTACAAAAACCATTCTATTCGGGCGAGTCTCTACTTTCAGATGCAACAGGAATTTCTCGAGTTCTTCAATCCGTTCGCGAGATATGGGAGATTGAAGTTAAGGAATGGTTGAGAAACGCTCAAAATTTTCGCAAGTCTGATACTCGAAACCAATAACTACAAAGGCCTAGGGGAAAAACACACATATCTTTGTAATCGGGCGAGTTTCTGCTTTCAGATGCAACAGGAATTTCTCGAGTTCGTCAATCCGTTCGCGAGATATGGGAGTTTGAAGTTAAGGAATGCTTGAGAAACCATCAAAATTTTCGCCAGTCTGATACTCGAAACCAATAACTACAAAGGCCTAGGGGAAAAATGCACATACCTTTGTAATCGGGCGAGTTTCCACTTTCAGATGCAACAGGAATTTCTCGAGATCGTCATTCCGTTCGCGAGATATGGGAGTCTGAAGTTAAGGAATGCTTGAGAAACCATCAAAATTTTCGCAATTCTGATGCTAGAAAACAATAACTGGAATGGCCTAGGGGAAAAGTACACACACCATTGTAATCGTGCGAGTTTCTACTTTCAGATGCAACAGGAATTTCTCGAGTTCGTCATTCCGTTCGCGAGATATGGGAGTTTGAAGTTAAGGAATGCTTGAGGAACCATCAAAATTTTCGCCAGTCTGATACTCGAAACCAATAACTACAAAGGCCTAGGGGAAAAATGCACATACCTTTGTAATCGGGCGAGTTTCCACTTTCAGATGCAACAGGAATTTCTCGAGATCGTCATTCCGTTCGCGAGATATGGGAGTTTGAAGTTAAGGAATGGTTGAGAAACCATCAAAATTTTGGCAGGCCTGATACTCGAAACCAATAACTACAAAGGCCTAGGGGAAAAATGCACATACCGTTGAAATCGGGCGAGTTTCTGCTTTCAGATGCAAAAGGAAATTCTCGAGTTCGTCAATCCGTTCGCGAGATATGGAAGTTTGAAGTTAAGGAATGATTGAGGAACCTTCAAAATTTTCGCAAGTCTGATACTCGAAACCAATAACTGGAATGGCCTAGGGGAAAAGTACACACACTATTGTAATCGTGCGAGTTTCTACTTTCAGATGCAACAGGAATTTCTCGAGTTCGTCATTCCGTTCGCGAGATATGGGAGTTTGAAGTTAAGGAATGGTTGAGAAACCATCAAAATTTTCGCAGGCCTGATACTCGAAACCAATAACTACAAAGGCCTAGGGGAAAAACACACATATCTTTGTAATCGGGCGAGTTTCTGCTTTCAGATGCAACAGGAATTTCTCGAGTTCGTCAATCTGTTCGCGAGATATGGGAGTTTGAAGTTAAGGAATGCTTGAGATACCATCAAAATTTTCGCCAGTCTGATACTCGAAACCAATAATTACAAAGGCCTAGGGGAAAAATGCACATACCGTTGAAATCGGGCGAGTTTCTGCTTTCAGATGCAATAGGAAATTCTCGAGTTCGTCAATCCGTTCGCGAGATATGGGAGTTTGAAGTTAAGGAATGCTTGAGAAACCATCAGAATTTTCGCAAGTCTGACACTCGAAACCAATAACTACAAAGGCCTAGGGGAAAAACACACATATCTTTGTAATCGGGCGAGTTTCTGCTTTCAGATGCAACTGGAATTTCTGGAGTTCGTCAATCCGTTCGCGAGATATGGGAGTTTGAAGTTAAGGAATGCTTGAGGAACCATCAAAATTTTCGCCAGTCTGATACTCGAAACCAATAACTACAAAGGCCTAGGGGAAAAATGCACATGCCTTTGTAATCGGGCGAGTTTCCACTTTCAGATGCAACAGGAATTTCTCGAGATCGTCATTCCGTTCGCGAGATATGGGAGTTTGAAGTTAAGGAATGGTTGAGAAACCATCAAAATTTTGGCAGGCCTGATACTCGAAACCAATAACTACAAAGGCCTAGGGGAAAAATGCACATACCGTTGAAATCGGGCGAGTTTCTGCTTTCAGATGCAAAAGGAAATTCTCGAGTTCGTCAAACCGTTCGCGAGATATGGAAGTTTGAAGTTATGGAATGATTGAGGAACCTTCAAAATTTTCGCAAGTCTGATACTCGAAACCAATAACTGGAATGGCCTAGGGGAAAAGTACACACACCATTGTAATCGTGCGAGTTTCTACTTTCAGATGCAACAGGAATTTCTCGAGTTCGTCAATCCGTTCGCGAGCTATGGAAGTTTGAAGTTAAGGAATGATTGAGGAACCTTCAAAATTTTCGCAAGTCTGATACTCGAAACCAATAACTGGAATGGCCTAGGGGAAAAGTACACACACCATTGTAATCGTGCGAGTTTCTACTTTCAGATGCAACAGGAATTTCTCGAGTTCGTCATTCCGTTCGCGAGATTTGGGAGTTTGAAGTTAAGGAATGCTTGAGAAACCATCAAAATTTTCGCAAGTCTGATACTCGAAACCAATAACTACAAAGGCCTAGGGGAAAAACACACATATCTTTGTAATCGGGCGAGTTTCTGCTTTCAGATGCAACTGGAATTTCTGGAGTTCGTCAATCCGTTCGCGAGATATGGGAGTTTGAAGTTAAGGAATGCTTGAGAAACCATCAAAATTTTCGCCAGTCTGATACTCGAAACCAATAACTACAAAGGCCTAGGGGAAAAATGCACATACCTTTGTAATCGGGCGAGTTTCCACTTTCAGATGCAACAGGAATTTCTCGAGATCGTCATTCCGTTCGCGAGATATGGGAGTTTGAAGTTAAGGAATGGTTGAGAAACCATCAAAATTTTGGCAGGCCTGATACTCGAAACCAATAACTACAAAGGCCTAGGGGAAAAATGCACATACCTTTGTAATCGGGCGAGTTTCCACTTTCAGATGCAACAGGAATTTCTCGAGATCGTCATTCCGTTCGCGAGATATGGGAGTTTGAAGTTAAGGAATGGTTGAGAAACCATCAAAATTTTGGCAGGCCTGATACTCGAAACCAATAACTACAAAGGCCTAGGGGAAAAATGCACATACCTTTGTAATCGGGCGAGTTTCCACTTTCAGATGCAACAGGAATTTCTCGAGATCGTCATTCCGTTCGCGAGATATGGGAGTTTGAAGTTAAGGAATGGTTGAGAAACCATCAAAATTTTGGCAGGCCTGATACTCGAAACCAATAACTACAAAGGCCTAGGGGAAAAATGCACATACCGTTGAAATCGGGCGAGTTTCTGCTTTCAGATGCAAAAGGAAATTCTCGAGTTCGTCAATCCGTTCGCGAGATATGGAAGTTTGAAGTTAAGGAATGATTGAGGAACCTTCAAAATTTTCGCAAGTCTGATACTCGAAACCAATAACTGGAATGGCCTAGGGGAAAAGTACACACACCATTGTAATCGTGCGAGTTTCTACTTTCAGATGCAACAGGAATTTCTCGAGTTCGTCAATCCGTTCGCGAGATATGGAAGTTTGAAGTTAAGGAATGATTGAGGAACCTTCAAAATTTTCGCAAGTCTGATACTCGAAACCAATAACTGGAATGGCCTAGGGGAAAAGTAAACACACCATTGTAATCGTGCGAGTTTCTACTTTCAGATGCAACAGGAATTTCTCGAGTTCGTCATTCCGTTCGCGAGATTTGGGAGTTTGAAGTTAAGGAATGCTTGAGAAACCATCAAAATTTTCGCAAGTCTGATACTCGAAACCAATAACTACAAAGGCCTAGGGGAAAAACACACATATCTTTGTAATCGGGCGAGTTTCTGCTTTCAGATGCAACTGGAATTTCTGGAGTTCGTCAATCCGTTCGCGAGATATGGGAGTTTGAAGTTAAGGAATGCTTGAGAAACCATCAAAATTTTCGCCAGTCTGATACTCGAAACCAATAACTACAAAGGCCTAGGGGAAAAATGCATATACCTTTGTAATCGGGCGAGTTTCCACTTTCAGATGCAACAGGAATTTCTCGAGATCGTCATTCCGTTCGCGAGATATGGGAGTTTGAAGTTAAGGAATGGTTGAGAAACCATCAAAATTTTGGCAGGCCTGATACTCGAAACCAATAACTACAAAGGCCTAGGGGAAAAATGCACATACCGTTGAAATCGGGCGAGTTTCTGCTTTCAGATGCAATAGGAAATTCTCGAGTTCGTCAATCCGTTCGCGAGATATGGGAGTTTGAATTTAAGGAATGCTTAAGAAACCATCAAAATTTTCGCAATTCTGATGCTAGAAAACAATAACTGGAATGGCCTAGGGGAAAAGTACACACACCATTGTAATCGTGCGAGTTTCTACTTTCAGATGCAACAGGAATTTCTCGAGTTCGTCATTCCGTTCGCGAGATTTGGGAGTTTGAAGTTAAGGAATGCTTGAGAAACCATCAAAATTTTCGCAAGTCTGATACTCGAAACCAATAACTACAAAGGCCTAGGGGAAAAACACACATATCTTTGTAATCGGGCGAGTTTCTGCTTTCAGATGCAACTGGAATTTCTGGAGTTCGTCATTCCGTTCGCGAGATATGGGAGTTTGAAGTTAAGGAATGGTTGAGAAACCATCAAAATTTTCGCAGGCCTGATACTCGAAACCAATAACTACATAGGCCTAGGGGAAAAATGCACATACCTTTGAAATCGGGCGAGTTTCTGCTTTCAGATGCAATAGGAAATTCTCGAGTTCGTCAATCCGTTCGCAAGATGTGGGAGTTTGAAGTTAAGGAATGCTTGAGAAACCATCAAAATTTTCGCAAGTCTGATACTCGAAACCAATCACTACAATGGCCTAGGGGGAAAATACACATGCCGTTGTAATCGGGCAAGTTTCTGCTTTCAGATGCAACAGGAGTTTCTCGAGTTCGTCAATCCGTTCGCGAGATATGGGAGTTTGAAGTTAAGGAATGCTTGAGAAACCATCAAAATTTTCGCCAGTCTGATACTCGAAACCAATAACTACAAAGGCCTAGGGGAAAAATGCACATACCTTTGTAATCGGGCGAGTTTCCACTTCCAGATGCAACAGGAAATTCTCGAGTTCGTCAGTCCGTTCGCGAGATATGGGAGTTTGAAGTTAAGGAATGGTTGAGAAACCATCAAAATTTTCGCAAGTCTGATACTCGAATCCAATAACAAGTATGGCCTAGGGCAAAAATACACATACCGTTGTAATCGGGCGAGTTTCTGCTTTCAGATGCAATAGGAAATTCTCGAGTTCGTCAATCCGTTCGCGAGATATGGAAGTTTGAAGTTAAGGAATGATTGAGAAACCATCAAAATTTTCGCAAGTCTGATACTCGAAACCAATAACCGGAATGGCCTAGGGGAAAAGTACACAAACCATTGTAATCGTGCGAGTTTCTACTTTCAGATGCAACAGGAATTTCTCGAGTTCGTCATTCCGTTCGCGAGATATGCGAGTTTGGAGTTAAGGAATGGTTGAGAAACCAGAAAAATTTTCGCAGGCCTGATACTCGAAACCAATAACTACAAAGGCCTAGGGGAAAAATGCACATACCGTTGAAATCGGGCGAGTTTCTGCTTTCAGATGCAATAGGAAATTCTCGAGTTCGTCAATCCGTTCGCAAGATGTGGGAGTTTGAAGTTAAGGAATGCTTGAGAAACCATCGAAATTTTCGCAAGTCTGATACTCGAATCCAATAACAAGTATGGCCTAGGGCAAAAATACACATACCGTTGTAATCGGGCGAGTTTCTGCTTTCAGATGCAATAGGAAATTCTCGAGTTCGTCAATCCGTTCGCGAGATATGGGAGTTTGAATTTAAGGAATGCTTAAGAAACCATCAAAATTTTCGCAATTCTGATGCTAGAAAACAATAACTGGAATGGCCTAGGGGAAAAGTACACACACCATTGTAATCGTGCGAGTTTCTACTTTCAGATGCAACAGGAATTTCTCGAGTTGGTCATTCCGTTCGCGAGATATGGGAGTTTGAAGTTAAGGAATGGTTGAGAAACCATCAAAATTTTCGCAGGCCTGATACTCGAAACCAATAACTACAAAGGCCTAGGGGAAAAATGCACATACCGTTGAAATCGGGCGAGTTTCTGCTTTCAGATGCAATAGGAAATTCTCGAGTTCGTCAATCCGTTCGCGAGATATGGGAGTTTGAAGTTAAGGAATGCTTGAGAAACCATCAAAATTTTCGCAAGTCTGATACTCGAAACCAATAACTGGAATGGCCTAGGGGAAAAGTACACACACCATTGTAATCGTGCGAGTTTCTACTTTCAGATACAACAGGAATTTCTCGAGTTCGTCATTCCGTTCGCGAGATATGGGAGTTTGAAGTTAAGGAATGATTGAGAAACCATCAAAATTTTCGCAAGTCTGATACTCGAAACCAATAACTGGAATGGCCTAGGGGAAAAGTACACAAACCATTGTAATCGTCCGAGTTTCTACTTTCAGATGCTACAGGAATTTCTCGAGTTCGTCATTCCGTTCGCGAGATATGGGAGTTTGAAGTTAAGGAATGGTTGAGAAACCATCAAAATTTTCGCAGGCCTGATACTCGAAACCAATAACTACAGAGGCCCAGGGGAAAAATGCACATACCGTTGAAATCGGGCGAGTTTCTGCTTTCAGATGCAAAAGGAAATTCTCGAGTTCGTCAATCCGTTCGCGAGATATGGAAGTTTGAAGTTAAGGAATGATTGAGGAACCTTCAAAATTTTCGCAAGTCTGATACTCGAAACCAATAACTGGAATGGCCTAGGGGAAAAGTACACACACCATTGTAATCGTGCGAGTTTCTACTTTCAGATGCAACAGGAATTTCTCGAGTTCGTCAATCCGTTCGCGAGATATGGAAGTTTGAAGTTAAGGAATGATTGAGGAACCTTCAAAATTTTCGCAAGTCTGATACTCGAAACCAATAACTGGAATGGCCTAGGGGAAAAGTACACACACCATTGTAATCGTGCGAGTTTCTACTTTCAGATGCAACAGGAATTTCTCGAGTTCGTCATTCCGTTCGCGAGATATGGGAGTTTGAAGTTAAGGAATGGTTGAGAAACCCTCAAAATTTTCGCAAGCCTGATACTCGAAACCAATAACTACAAAGGCCTAGGGGAAAAACACACATACCTTTGTAATCGGGCGAGTTTCCACTTTCAGATGCAACAGGAATTTCTCGAGATCGTCATTCCGTTCGCGAGATATGGGAGTTTGAAGTTAAGGAATGGTTGAGAAACCATCAAAATTTTCGCAATTCTGATGCTAGAAACGAATAACTGGAATGGCCTAGGGGAAAAGTACACACACCATTCTATTCGGGCGAGTTTCTGCTTTCAGATGCAACAGGAATTTCTCGAGTTCGTCAATCCTTTCGCAAGATATGGGAGTTTGAAGTTAAGGAATGGTTGAGGAACCTTGAAAATTTTCGCTGGTCTGATACTCGAAACCAATAACTGGAATGGCCTAGGTCAAAAATACACATACTGTTGTAATCACGCGAGTTTCTGCTGTCAGATGGATCAGGAATTTCTCGAGTTCGTCAATCCGTCCGCGAGATATGGGAGTTTGAAGTTAAGGAATGCTTGAGAAACCATCAAAATTTTCGCAAGTCTGATACTCGAATCCAATAATAACTATGGACTAGGGCAAAAATACACATACCGTTGTAATCGGGCGAGTTGCAGCTTTCAGATGCAATAGGAAATTCTTGTGTTCGTCAATCTGTTCGCGAGATATGGAAGTTTGAAGTTAAGGAATGATTGAGAATCCATCAAAATTTTCGCAAGTCTGATACTCGAAACCAATAACTGGAATGGCCTAGGGGAAAAGTACACACACCATTGTATTCGTGCGAGTTTCTACTTTCAGATGCAACAGGAACTTCTCAAGTTCGTCATTCCGTTCGCGAGATATGGGAGTTTGAAGTTAATGAATGGTTGAGAAACCATTAAAATTTTCGCAAATCTGATACTCGAAACCAATAACTACAAAGCCATAGGGGAAAAATGCACATACCTTTGTAATCGGGCGAGTTTCCACTTTCAGATGCAACAGCAATTTCTCGAGTTCGTCAATCCGTTCGCGAGATATGGGAGTTTGAAGTTAAGGAATGGTTGAGAAACCATCAAAATTTTCGCAATTCTGATGCTAGAAACCAATAACTACAATGGCCTAGGGGAAAAATACACATACCGTTGTAATCGGGCGAGTTTCCACTTTCAGATGCAACAGGAATTTCTCGAGTTCGTCAATCCGTTCGCGAGATATGGGAGTCTGAAGTTAAGGAATGGTTGAGAAACCATCAAAATTTTCGCAATTCTGACGCTAGAAACCAATAACTACAAAGACCTAGGGGGAAAATGCACATTCCGTTGAAATCGGGCGAGTTTCTGCTTTCAGATGCAATAGGAAACTCTCGAGTTCGTCAATCCGTTCGCGAGATATGGGAGTTTGAAGTTAAGGAATGCTTGAGAAACCATCTAAATTTTCGCAAGTCTGATACTCGAAACCAATAACTACAATGGCCTAGGGGGAAAATACACATACCGTTGTAATCGGGCGAGTTTCTGCTTTCAGATGCAACAGGAGTTTCTTGAGTTCGTCAATCCGTTCGCGAGATATGGGAGTCTGAAGTTAAGGAATGGTTGAGAAACCATCAAAATTTTCGCAATTCTGACGCTAGAAACCAATAACTACAAAGACCTAGGGGAAAAATGCACATTCCGTTGAAATCGGGCGAGTTTCTGCTTTCAGATGCAATAGGAAACTCTCGAGTTCGTCAATCCGTTCGCGAGATATGGGAGTTTGAAGTTAAGGAATGCTTGAGAAACCATCTAAATTTTTGCAAGTCTGATACTCGAAACCAATAACTACAATGGCCTCAGGGGGAAAATACACATACCGTTGTAATCGGGCGAGTTTCTGCTTTCAGATGCAACAGGAGTTTCTTGAGTTCGTCAATCCGTTCGCGAGATATGGGAGTTTGAAGTTAAGGAATGCTTGAGAAACCATTAAAATTTTCGCCAGTCTGATACTCGAAACCAATAACTACAAAGGCCTAGGGGAAAAATACACATACTCCTCTGTAATCGGGCGAGTTTCAGTTTCAGATGCAACAGGAATTTTTCGAGTTCGTCATTCCGTTCGCGAGATATGGGCGTTTGAAGTTAAGGAATGCTTGAGAAACCATCGAAATTTTCGCAAGTCTGATACTCGGAACCAATAACTACAAAGGCCTAGGCGAAAAACACACATATCTTTGTAATCGGCGAGTTTCTGCTTTCAGATGCAACAGGAGTTTCTCGAGTCGTCAATCCGTTCGCGAGATATGGGAGTTTGAAGTTAGGAATGCTTGACAAACCATCAAAATTTTCGCAAGTCTGATACTCGAATCCAATAACAAGTATGGCCTAGGGCAAAAAATGCACATACCGTTGTAATCGGGCGAGTTTCTGCTTTCAGATGCAATAGGAAATTCTCGAGTTCGTCAATCCGTTCGCGAGATATGGGAGTTTGAAGTTAAGGAATGGTTGAGAAACCATCAAAATTTTCGCAATTCTGGAGCTAGAAACCAATAAATACAATGGCCTAGGGGAAAAGTACACACACCATTGTAATCGTGCGAGTTTCTACTTTCAGATACAACAGGAATTTCTCGAGTTCGTCATTCCGTTCGCGAGATATTGGAGTTTGAAGTTAAGGAGTGATTGAGAAACCATCAAAATTTTCGCAAGTCTGATACTCGAAACCAATAACTGGAATGGCCTAGGGGAAAAGTACACAAACCATTGTAATCGTCCGAGTTTCTACTTTCAGATGCTACAGGAATTTCTCGAGTTCGTCATTCCGTTCGCGAGATATGGGAGTTTGAAGTTAAGGAATGGTTGAGAAACCATCAAAATTTTCGCAGGCCTGTTACTCGAAACCAATAACTACAGAGGCCCAGGGGAAAAATGCACATACCGTTGAAATCGGGCGAGTTTCTGCTTTCAGATGCAATAGGAAATTCTCGAGTTCGTCAATCCGTTCGCAAGATATGGGAGTTTGAAGTTAAGGAATGCTTGAGAAACCATCAAAATTTTCGCAAGTCTGATACTCGAAACCAATAACTACAATGGCCGAGGTGGAAAATACACATACCGTTGTAAACGGGCGAGTTTCTGCTTTCAGATGCAACAGGAATCTCTCGAGTTCGTCAATCCGTTCGCGAGATATGGGAGTTTGAAGTTAAGGAATGGTTGAGAAACAATCAAAATTCTCGCAATTCTGATACTCGAAACCAATAACTACAAAGCCTAGGGGAAAAATACACATACCTTTGTAATCGGGCGAGTTTCCACTTTCAGATGCAACAGGAATTTCTCGAGTTCGTCAATCCGTTCGCGAGATATGGGAGTTTGAAGTTAAGGACCGGTTGAGAAACCATCGAAATTTTCGCAATTCTGATGCTAGAAACGAATAACTGGAATGGCCTAGGGGAAAAGTACACACACCATTCTAATCGGGCGAGGCTCTACTTTCAGATGCAACAGGAATTTCTCGAGTTCTTCAATCCGTTCGCGAGATATGGGAGTTTGAAGTTAAGGAATGTTTGAGAAACCCTCAAAATTTTCGCAAGTCTGATACTCGAAACCATTAACTACAAAGGCCTAGGGGAAAAACACACATATCATTGTAATCGGGCGGGTTTCTGCTTTCAGATGCAACAGGAATTTCTCGAGTTCGTCAATCCGTTCGCGAGATATGGGAGTTTGAAGTTAAGGAATGCTTGAGAAACCATCAAAATTTTCGCCAGTCTGATACACGAAACCAATAACTACAAAGGCCTAGGGGAAAAATGCACATACCTTTGTAATCGGGCGAGTTTCCACTTTCAGATGCAACAGGAATTTCTCGAGATCGTCATTCCGTTCGCGAGATATGGGAGTCTGAAGTTAAGGAATGGTTGAGAAACCATCGAAATTTTCGCAATTCTGATGCTAGAAACGAACAACTGGAATGGCCTAGGGGAAAAGTACAAAAACCATTCTATTCGGGCGAGTCTCTACTTTCATATGCAACAGGAATTTCTCGAGTTCTTCAATCCGTTCGCGAGATATGGGAGATTGAAGTTAAGGAATGGTTGAGAAACCCTCAAAATTTTCGCAAGTCTGATACTCGAAACCAATAACTACAAAGGCCTAGGGGAAAAACACACATATCTTTGTAATCGGGCGAGTTTCTGCTTTCAGATGCAACAGGAATTTCTCGAGTTCGTCTATCCGATCGCGAGATATGGGAGTTTGTAGTTAAGGAATGCTTGAGAAACCATCAAAATTTTCGCAGGCCTGATACTCGAAACCAATAACTACAAAGACCTAGGGGAAAAATGCACATACCGTTGAAATCGGGCGAGTTTCTGCTTTCAGATGCAATAGGAAATTCTCGAGTTCGTCAATCCGTTCGCGAGATATGGAAGTTTGAAGTTAAGGAATGATTGGGAAACCATCAAAACTTTCGCAAGTCTGATACTCGAAACCAATAACTGGAATGGCCTAGGGGAAAAGTACACACACCATTGTAATCGTGCGAGTTTCTACTTTCAGATGCAACAGGAATTTCTCGAGATCGTCATTCCGTTCGCGAGATATGGGAGTTTGAAGTTAAGGAATGGTTGAGATACCATCAAAATTTTCGCTGGTCTGATACTCGAAACCAATAACTATAAAGGCCTAGGGGAAAAATGCACATACCTTTGTAATCGGGCGAGTTTCCAGTTTCAGATGCAACAGGAATTTTTCGAGTTCGTCATTCCGTTCGCGAGATATGGGCGTTTGAAGTTAAGGAATGGTTGAGAAACCATCAAAATTTTCGCAGGCCTGATACTCGAAACCAATAACTACAAAGCCATAGGGGGAAAAATGCACATACCTTTGTAATCGGGCGAGTTTCCACTTTCAGATGCAACAGCAATTTCTCGAGTTCGTCAATCCGTTCGCGAGATATGGGAGTTTGAAGTTAAGGAATGGTTGAGAAACCATCAAAATTTTCGCAATTCTGATGCTAGAAACCAATAACTACAATGGCCTAGGGGAAAAATACACATACCGTTGTAATCGGGCGAGTTTCCACTTTCAGATGCAACAGGAATTTCTCGAGTTCGTCAATCCGTTCGCGAGATATGGGAGTCTGAAGTTAAGGAATGGTTGAGAAACCATCAAAATTTTCGCAATTCTGACGCTAGAAACCAATAACTACAAAGACCTAGGGGAAAAATGCACATTCCGTTGAAATCGGGCGAGTTTCTGCTTTCAGATGCAATAGGAAACTCTCGAGTTCGTCAATCCGTTCGCGAGATATGGGAGTTTGAAGTTAAGGAATGCTTGAGAAACCATCTAAATTTTCGCAAGTCTGATACTCGAAACCAATAACTACAATGGCCTAGGGGGAAAATACACATACCGTTGTAATCGGGCGAGTTTCTGCTTTCAGATGCAACAGGAGTTTCTTGAGTTCGTCAATCCGTTCGCGAGATATGGGAGTTTGAAGTTAAGGAATGCTTGAGAAACCATTAAAATTTTCGCCAGTCTGATACTCGAAACCAATAACTACAAAGGCCTAGGGGAAAAATACACATACCTCTGTAATCGGGCGAGTTTCCAGTTTCAGATGCAACAGGAATTTTTCGAGTTCGTCATTCCGTTCGCGAGATATGGGCGTTTGAAGTTAAGGAATGCTTGAGAAACCATCGAAATTTTCGCAAGTCTGATACTCGGAACCAATAACTACAAAGGCCTAGGCGAAAAACACACATATCTTTGTAATCGGGCGAGTTTCTGCTTTCAGATGCAACAGGAGTTTCTCGAGTTCGTCAATCCGTTCGCGAGATATGGGAGTTTGAAGTTAAGGAATGCTTGACAAACCATCAAAATTTTCGCAAGTCTGATACTCGAATCCAATAACAACTATGGCCTAGGGCAAAAATGCACATACCGTTGTAATCGGGCGAGTTTCTGCTTTCAGATGCAATAGGAAATTCTCGAGTTCGTCAATCCGTTCGCGAGATATGGGAGTTTGAAGTTAAGGAATGGTTGAGAAACCATCAAAATTTTCGCAATTCTGGAGCTAGAAACCAATAAATACAATGGTCTAGGGGAAAAGTACACACACCATTGTAATCGTGCGAGTTTCTACTTTCAGATACAACAGGAATTTCTCGAGTTCGTCATTCCGTTCGCGAGATATTGGAGTTTGAAGTTAAGGAGTGATTGAGAAACCATCAAAATTTTCGCAAGTCTGATACTCGAAACCAATAACTGGAATGGCCTAGGGGAAAAGTACACAAACCATTGTAATCGTCCGAGTTTCTACTTTCAGATGCTACAGGAATTTCTCGAGTTCGTCATTCCGTTCGCGAGATATGGGAGTTTGAAGTTAAGGAATGGTTGAGAAACCATCAAAATTTTCGCAATTCTGATACTCGAAACCAATAACTACAAAGGCCTAGGGGAAAAATACACATACCTTTGTAATCGGGCGAGTTTCCACTTTCAGATGCAACAGGAATTTCTCGAGTTCGTCAATCCGTTCGCGAGATATGGGAGTTTGAAGTTAAGGAATGGTTGAGAAACCATCAAAATTTTCGCAATTCTGGAGCTAGAAACCAATAAATACAATGGTCTAGGGGAAAAGTACACACACCATTGTAATCGTGCGAGTTTCTACTTTCAGATACAACAGGAATTTCTCGAGTTCGTCATTCCGTTCGCGAGATATTGGAGTTTGAAGTTAAGGAGTGATTGAGAAACCATCAAAATTTTCGCAAGTCTGATACTCGAAACCAATAACTACAATGGCCTAGGTGGAAAATACACATACCGTTGTAAACGGGCGAGTTTCTGCTTTCAGATGCAACAGGAATCTCTCGAGTTCGTCAATCCGTTCGCGAGATATGGGAGTTTGAAGTTAAGGAATGGTTGAGAAACAATCAAAATTCTCGCAATTCTGATACTCGAAACCAATAACTACAAAGGCCTAGGGGAAAAATACACATACCTTTGTAATCGGGCGAGTTTCCACTTTCAGATGCAACAGGAATTTCTCGAGTTCGTCAATCCGTTCGCGAGATATGGGAGTTTGAAGTTAAGGACCGGTTGAGAAACCATCGAAATTTTCGCAATTCTGATGCTAGAAACGAATAACTGGAATGGCCTAGGGGAAAAGTACACACACCATTCTAATCGGGCGAGGCTCTACTTTCAGATGCAACAGGAATTTCTCGAGTTCTTCAATCCGTTCGCGAGATATGGGAGTTTGAAGTTAAGGAATGTTTGAGAAACCCTCAAAATTTTCGCAAGTCTGATACTCGAAACCATTAACTACAAAGGCCTAGGGGAAAAACACACATATCTTTGTAATCGGGCGGGTTTCTGCTTTCAGATGCAACAGGAATTTCTCGAGTTCGTCAATCCGTTCGCGAGATATGGGAGTTTGAAGTTAAGGAATGCTTGAGAAACCATCAAAATTTTCGCCAGTCTGATACACGAAACCAATAACTACAAAGGCCTAGGGGAAAAATGCACATACCTTTGTAATCGGGCGAGTTTCCACTTTCAGATGCAACAGGAATTTCTCGAGATCGTCATTCCGTTCGCGAGATATGGGAGTCTGAAGTTAAGGAATGGTTGAGAAACCATCGAAATTTTCGCAATTCTGATGCTAGAAACGAACAACTGGAATGGCCTAGGGGAAAAGTACAAAAACCATTCTATTCGGGCGAGTCTATACTTTCATATGCAACAGGAATTTCTCGAGTTCTTCAATCCGTTCGCGAGATATGGGAGATTGAAGTTAAGGAATGGTTGAGAAACCCTCAAAATTTTCGCAAGTCTGATACTCGAAACCAATAACTACAAAGGCCTAGGGGAAAAACACACATATCTTTGTAATCGGGCGAGTTTCTGCTTTCAGATGCAACAGGAATTTCTCGAGTTCGTCTATCCGATCGCGAGATATGGGAGTTTGTAGTTAAGGAATGCTTGAGAAACCATCAAAATTTTCGCAGGCCTGATACTCGAAACCAATAACTACAAAGACCTAGGGGAAAAATGCACATACCGTTGAAATCGGGCGAGTTTCTGCTTTCAGATGCAATAGGAAATTCTCGAGTTCGTCAATCCGTTCGCGAGATATGGAAGTTTGAAGTTAAGGAATGATTGAGAAACCATCAAAACTTTCGCAAGTCTGATACTCGAAACCAATAACTGGAATGGCCTAGGGGAAAAGTACACACACCATTGTAATCGTGCGAGTTTCTACTTTCAGATGCAACAGGAATTTCTCGAGATCGTCATTCCGTTCGCGAGATATGGGAGTTTGAAGTTAAGGAATGGTTGAGATACCATCAAAATTTTCGCTGGTCTGATACTCGAAACCAATAACTATAAAGGCCTAGGGGAAAAATGCACATACCTTTGTAATCGGGCGAGTTTCCAGTTTCAGATGCAACAGGAATTTTTCGAGTTCGTCATTCCGTTCGCGAGATATGGGCGTTTGAAGTTAAGGAATGGTTGAGAAACCATCAAAATTTTCGCAGGCCTGATACTCGAAACCAATAACTACAAAGACCTAGGGGAAAAATGCACATACCGTTGAAATCGGGCGTGTTTCTGCTTTCAGATGCAATAGGAAATTCTCGAGTTCGTCAATCCGTTCGCGAGATATGGGAGTTTGAAGTTAAGGAATGCTTGAGAAACCATCAAAATTTTCGCAAGTCTGATACTCGAATCCAATAACAAGTATGGCCTAGGGCAAAAATACACATACCGTTATAATCGGGCGAGTTTCTGCTTTCAGATGCAATAGGAAATTCTCGAGTTCGTCAATCCGTTCGCGAGATATGGAAGTTTGAAGTTAAGGAATGATTGAGAAACCATCAAAATTTTCGCAAGTCTGATACTCGAAACCAATAACTGGAATGGCCTAGGGGAAAAGTACACACACCATTGTAATCGTCCCAGTTTCTACTTTCAGATGCTACAGGAATTTCTCGAGTTCGTCATTCCGTTCGCGAGATATGGGAGTTTGAAGTTAAGGAATGGTTGAGAAACCATCAAAATTTTCGCAGGCCTGATACTCGAATCCAATAACTACAGAGGCCTAGGGGAAAAATGCACATACCGTTGAAATCGGGCGAGTTTCTGCTTTCAGATGCAATAGGAAATTCTCGAGTTCGTCAATCCGTTCGCAAGATATGGGAGTTTGAAGTTAAGGAATGCTTGAGAAACCATCAAAATTTTCGCAAGTCTGATACTCGAAACCAATAACTACAATGGCCTAGGTGGAAAATACACATACCGTTGTAAACGGGCGAGTTTCTGCTTTCAGATGCAACAGGAATCTCTCGAGTTCGTCAATCCGTTCGCGAGATATGGGAGTTTGAAGTTAAGGAATGCTTGAGAAACCATCAAAATTTTCGCAAGTCTGATACTCGAATCCAATAACAAGTATGGCCTAGGGCAAAAATAAACATACCGTTGTAATCGGGCGAGTTTCTGCTTTCAGATGCAATAGGAAATTCTCGAGTTCGTCAATCCGTTCGCGAGATATGGAAGTTTGAAGTTAAGGAATGATTGAGAAACCATCAAAACTTTCGCAAGTCTGATACTCGAAACCAATAACTGGAATGGCCTAGGGGAAAAGTACACACACCATTGTAATCGTGCGAGTTTCTACTTTCAGATGCAACAGGAATTTCTCGAGATCGTCATTCCGTTCGCGAGATATGGGAGTTTGAAGTTAAGGAATGGTTGAGAAACCATCAAAATTTTCGCAATTCTGATGCTAGAAACGAATAACTGGAATGGCCTAGGGGAAAAGTACACACACCATTCTATTCGGGCGAGTCTCTACTTTCAGATGCAACAGGAATTTCTCGAGTTCTTCAATCCGTTCGCGAGATATGGGAGTTTGAAGTTAAGGAATGGTTGAGAAACCCTCAAAATTTTCGCAAGTCTGATACTCGAAACCAATAACTGGAATGGCCTAGGGGAAAAGTACACACACCATTGTATTCGTGCGAGTTTCTACTTTCAGATGCAACAGGAACTTCTCAAGTTCGTCATTCCGTTCGCAAGATATGGGAGTTTGAAGTTAATGAATGGTTGAGAAACCATTAAAATTTTCGCAAATCTGATACTCGAAACCAATAACTACAAAGCCATAGGGGGAAAAATGCACATACCTTTGTAATCGGGCGAGTTTCCACTTTCAGATGCAACAGCAATTTCTCGAGTTCGTCAATCCGTTCGCGAGATATGGGAGTTTGAAGTTAAGGAATGGTTGAGAAACCATCAAAATTTTCGCAATTCTGATGCTAGAAACCAATAACTACAATGGCCTAGGGGAAAAATGCACATTCCGTTGAAATCGGGCGAGTTTCTGCTTTCAGATGCAATAGGAAACTCTCGAGTTCGTCAATCCGTTCGCGAGATATGGGAGTTTGAAGTTAAGGAATGGTTGAGAAACCCTCAAAATTTTCGCAAGTCTGATACTCGAAACCAATAACTACAAAGGCCTAGGGGAAAAACACACATATCTTTGTAATCGGGCGAGTTTCTGCTTTCAGATGCAACAGGAATTTCTCGAGTTCGTCTATCCGATCGCGAGATATGGGAGTTTGTAGTTAAGGAATGCTTGAGAAACCATCAAAATTTTCGCAGGCCTGATACTCGAAACCAATAACTACAAAGACCTAGGGGAAAAATGCACATACCGTTGAAATCGGGCGAGTTTCTGCTTTCAGATGCAATAGGAAATTCTCGAGTTCGTCAATCCGTTCGCGAGATATGGAAGTTTGAAGTTAAGGAATGATTGAGAAACCATCAAAACTTTCGCAAGTCTGATACTCGAAACCAATAACTGGAATGGCCTAGGGGAAAAGTACACACACCATTGTAATCGTGCGAGTTTCTACTTTCAGATGCAACAGGAATTTCTCGAGATCGTCATTCCGTTCGCGAGATATGGGAGTTTGAAGTTAAGGAATGGTTGAGTTACCATCAAAATTTTCGCTGGTCTGATACTCGAAACCAATAACTATAAAGGCCTAGGGGAAAAATGCACATACCTTTGTAATCGGGCGAGATTCCAGTTTCAGATGCAACAGGAATTTTTCGAGTTCGTCATTCCGTTCGCGAGATATGGGCGTTTGAAGTTAAGGAATGGTTGAGAAACCATCAAAATTTTCGCAGGCCTGATACTCGAAACCAATAACTACAAAGACCTAGGGGAAAAATGCACATACCGTTGAAATCGGGCGTGTTTCTGCTTTCAGATGCAATAGGAAATTCTCGAGTTCGTCAATCCGTTCGCGAGATATGGGAGTTTGAAGTTAAGGAATGCTTGAGAAACCATCAAAATTTTCGCAAGTCTGATACTCGAATCCAATAACAAGTATGGCCTAGGGCAAAAATACACATACCGTTATAATCGGGCGAGTTTCTGCTTTCAGATGCAATAGGAAATTCTCGAGTTCGTCAATCCGTTCGCGAGATATGGAAGTTTGAAGTTAAGGAATGATTGAGAAACCATCAAAATTTTCGCAAGTCTGATACTCGAAACCAATAACTGGAATGGCCTAGGGGAAAAGTACACACACCATTGTAATCGTCCGAGTTTCTACTTTCAGATGCTACAGGAATTTCTCGAGTTCGTCATTCCGTTCGCGAGATATGGGAGTTTGAAGTTAAGGAATGGTTGAGAAACCATCAAAATTTTCGCAGGCCTGATACTCGAATCCAATAACTACAGAGGCCTAGGGGAAAAATGCACATACCGTTGAAATCGGGCGAGTTTCTGCTTTCAGATGCAATAGGAAATTCTCGAGTTCGTCAATCCGTTCGCAAGATATGGGAGTTTGAAGTTAAGGAATGCTTGAGAAACCATCAAAATTTTCGCAAGTCTGATACTCGAAACCAATAACTACAATGGCCTAGGTGGAAAATACACATACCGTTGTAAACGGGCGAGTTTCTGCTTTCAGATGCAACAGGAATCTCTCGAGTTCGTCAATCCGTTCGCGAGATATGGGAGTTTGAAGTTAAGGAATGCTTGAGAAACCATCAAAATTTTCGCAAGTCTGATACTCGAATCCAATAACAAGTATGGTCTAGGGCAAAAATAAACATACCGTTGTAATCGGGCGAGTTTCTGCTTTCAGATGCAACAGGAAATTCTCGAGTTCGTCAATCCGTTCGCGAGATATGGAAGTTTGAAGTTAAGGAATGATTGAGAAACCATCAAAACTTTCGCAAATCTGATACTCGAAACCAATAACTGGAATGGCCTAGGGGAAAAGTACACACACCATTGTAATCGTGCGAGTTTCTACTTTCAGATGCAACAGGAATTTCTCGAGATCGTCATTCCGTTCGCGAGATATGGGAGTTTGAAGTTAAGGAATGGTTGAGTTACCATCAAAATTTTCGCTGGTCTGATACTCGAAACCAATAACTATAAAGGCCTAGGGGAAAAATGCACATACCTTTGTAATCGGGCGAGTTTCCAGTTTCAGATGCAACAGGAATTTTTCGAGTTCGTCATTCCGTTCGCGAGATATGGGCGTTTGAAGTTAAGGAATGGTTGAGAAACCATCAAAATTTTCGCAGGCCTGATACTCGAAACCAATAACTACAAAGACCTAGGGGAAAAATGCACATACCGTTGAAATCGGGCGTGTTTCTGCTTTCAGATGCAATAGGAAATTCTCGAGTTCGTCAATCCGTTCGCGAGATATGGGAGTTTGAAGTTAAGGAATGCTTGAGAAACCATCAAAATTTTCGCAAGTCTGATACTCGAATCCAATAACAAGTATGGCCTAGGGCAAAAATACACATACCGTTATAATCGGGCGAGTTTCTGCTTTCAGATGCAATAGGAAATTCTCGAGTTCGTCAATCCGTTCGCGAGATATGGAAGTTTGAAGTTAAGGAATGATTGAGAAACCATCAAAATTTTCGCAAGTCTGATACTCGAAACCAATAACTGGAATGGCCTAGGGGAAAAGTACACACACCATTGTAATCGTCCGAGTTTCTACTTTCAGATGCTACAGGAATTTCTCGAGTTCGTCATTCCGTTCGCGAGATATGGGAGTTTGAAGTTAAGGAATGGTTGAGAAACCATCAAAATTTTCGCAGGCCTGATACTCGAATCCAATAACTACAGAGGCCTAGGGGAAAAATGCACATACCGTTGAAATCGAGCGAGTTTCTGCTTTCAGATGCAATAGGAAATTCTCGAGTTCGTCAATCCGTTCGCAAGATATGGGAGTTTGAAGTTAAGGAATGCTTGAGAAACCATCAAAATTTTCGCAAGTCTGATACTCGAAACCAATAACTACAATGGCCTAGGTGGAAAATACACATACCGTTGTAAACGGGCGAGTTTCTGCTTTCAGATGCAACAGGAATCTCTCGAGTTCGTCAATCCGTTCGCGAGATATGGGAGTTTGAAGTTAAGGAATGCTTGAGAAACCATCAAAATTTTCGCAAGTCTGATACTCGAATCCAATAACAAGTATGGCCTAGGGCAAAAATAAACATACCGTTGTAATCGGGCGAGTTTCTGCTTTCAGATGCAACAGGAAATTCTCGAGTTCGTCAATCCGTTCGCGAGATATGGAAGTTTGAAGTTAAGGAATGATTGAGAAACCATCAAAACTTTCGCAAGTCTGATACTCGAAACCAATAACTGGAATGGCCTAGGGGAAAAGTACACACACCATTGTAATCGTGCGAGTTTCTACTTTCAGATGCAACAGGAATTTCTCGAGATCGTCATTCCGTTCGCGAGATATGGGAGTTTGAAGTTAAGGAATGGTTGAGAAACCATCAAAATTTTCACAATTCTGATGCTAGAAACGAATAACTGGAATGGCCTAGGGGAAAAGTACACACACCATTCTATTCGGGCGAGTCTCTACTTTCAGATGCAACAGGAATTTCTCGAGTTCTTCAATCCGTTCGCGAGATATGGGAGTTTGAAGTTAAGGAATGGTTGAGAAACCCTCAAAATTTTCGCAAGTCTGATACTCGAAACCAATAACTACAAAGGCCTAGGGGAAAAACACACATACCTTTGTAATCGGGCGAGTTTCCACTTTCAGATGCAACAGGAATTTCTCGAGATCGTCATTCCGTTCGCGAGATATGGGAGTTTGAAGTTAAGGAATGGTTGAGAAACCATCAAAATTTTCGCAATTCTGATGCTAGAAACGAATAACTGGAATGGCCTAGGGGAAAAGTACACACACCATTCTATTCGGGCGAGTTTCTGCTTTCAGATGCAACAGGAATTTCTCGAGTTCGTCAATCCTTTCGCGAGATATGGGAGTTTGAAGTTAAGGAATGGTTGAGGAACCTTGAAAATTTTCGCTGGTCTGATACTCGAAACCAATAACTGGAATGGCCTAGGTCAAAAATACACATACTGTTGTAATCGCGCGAGTTTGTGCTGTCAGATGGATCAGGAATTTCTCGAGTTCGTCAATCCGTTCGCGAGATATGGGAGTTTGAAGTTAAGGAATGCTTGAGAAACCATCAAAATTTTCGCAAGTCTGATACTCGAAACCAATAACTACAAAGCCATAGGGGAAAAATGCACATACCTTTGTAATCGGGCGAGTTTCCACTTTCAGATGCAACAGCAATTTCTCGAGTTCGTCAATCCGTTCGCGAGATATGGGAGTTTGAAGTTAAGGAATGGTTGAGAAACCATCAAAATTTTCGCAATTCTGATGCTAGAAACCAATAACTACAATGGCCTAGGGGAAAAATGCACATTCCGTTGAAATCGGGCGAGCTTCTGCTTTCAGATGCAATAGGAAACTCTCGAGTTCGTCAATCCGTTCGCGAGATATGGGAGTTTGAAGTTAAGGAATGCTTGAGAAACCATCAAAATTTTCGCAATTCTGACGCTAGAAACCAATAACTACAAAGACCTAGGGGAAAAATGCACATTCCGTTGAAATCGGGCGAGTTTCTGCTTTCAGATGCAATAGGAAACTCTCGAGTTCGTCAATCCGTTCGCGAGATATGGGAGTTTGAAGTTAAGGAATGCTTGAGAAACCATCTAAATTTTCGCAAGTCTGATACTCGAAACCAATAACTACAATGGCCTAGGGGGAAAATACACATACCTTTGTAATCGGGCGAGTTTCTGCTTTCAGATGCAACAGGAGTTTCTTGAGTTCGTCAATCCGTTCGCGAGATATGGGAGTCTGAAGTTAAGGAATGGTTGAGAAACCATCAAAATTTTCGCAATTCTGACGCTAGAAACCAATAACTACAAAGACCTAGGGGAAAAATGCACATTCCGTTGAAATCGGGCGAGTTTCTGCTTTCAGATGCAATAGGAAACTCTCGAGTTCGTCAATCTGTTCGCGAGATATAGGAGTCTGAAGTTAAGGAATGGTTGAGAAACCATCAAAATTTTCGCAATTCTGGAGCTAGAAACCAATAAATACAATGGCCTAGGGGAAAAGTACACACACCATTGTAATCGTGCGAGTTTCTACTTTCAGATACAACAGGAATTTCTCGAGTTCGTCATTCCGTTCGCGAGATATGGGAGTTTGAAGTTAAGGAATGATTGAGAAACCATCAAAATTTTCGCAAATCTGATACTCGAAACCAATAACTGGAATGGCCTAGGGGAAAAGTACACAAACCATTGTAATCGTCCGAGTTCCTACTTTCAGATGCTACAGGAATTTCTCGAGTTCGTCATTCCGTTCGCGAGGTATGGGAGTTTGAAGTTAAGGAATGTTTGAGAAACCATCAAAATTTTCGCAGGCCTGATACTCGAAACCAATAACTACAGAGGCCCAGGGGAAAAATGCACATACCGTTGAAATCGGGCGAGTTTCTGCTTTCAGATGCAATAGGAAATTCTCGAGTTCGTCAATCCGTTCGCAAGATATGGGAGTTTGAAGTTAAGGAATGGTTGAGAAACAATCAAAATTCTCGCAATTCTGATACTCGAAACCAATAACTACAAAGGCCTAGGGGAAAAATACACATACCTTTGTAATCGGGCGAGTTTCCACTTTCAGATGCAACAGGAATTTCTCGAGTTCGTCAATCCGTTCGCGAGATATGGGAGTTTGAAGTTAAGGACCGGTTGAGAAACCATCGAAATTTTCGCAATTCTGATGCTAGAAACGAATAACTGGAATGGCCTAGGGGAAAAGTACACACACCATTCTAATCGGGCGAGGCTCTACTTTCAGATGCAACAGGAATTTCTCGAGTTCTTCAATCCGTTCGCGAGATATGGGAGTTTGAAGTTAAGGAATGGTTGAGAAACCCTCAAAATTTTCGCAAGTCTGATACTCGAAACCATTAACTACAAAGGCCTAGGGGAAAAACACACATATCTTTGTAATTCGGCGGGTTTCTGCTTTCAGATGCAACAGGAATTTCTCGAGTTCGTCAATCCGTTCGCGAGATATGGGAGTTTGAAGTTAAGGAATGCTTGAGAAACCATCAAAATTTTCGCCAGTCTGATACACGAAACCAATAACTACAAAGGCCTAGGGGAAAAATGCACATACCTTTGTAATCGGGCGAGTTTCCACTTTCAGATGCAACAGGAATTTCTCGAGATCGTCATTCCGTTCGCGAGATATGGGAGTCTGAAGTTAAGGAATGGTTGAGAAACCATCGAAATTTTCGCAATTCTGATGCTGGAAACGAACAACTGGAATGGCCTAGGGGAAAAGTACAAAAACCATTCTATTCGGGCGAGTCTCTACTTTCATATGCAACAGGAATTTCTCGAGTTCTTCAATCCGTTCGCGAGATATGGGAGATTGAAGTTAAGGAATGGTTGAGAAACCCTCAAAATTTTCGCAAGTCTGATACTCGAAACCAATAACTACAAAGGCCTAGGGGAAAAACACACATATCTTTGTAATCGGGCGAGTTTCTGCTTTCAGATGCAACAGGAATTTCTCGAGTTCGTCTATCCGATCGCGAGATATGGGAGTTTGTAGTTAAGGAATGCTTGAGAAACCATCAAAATTTTCGCCAGTCTGATACTCGAAACCAATAACTACAATGGCCTAGGGGAAAAGTACACACACCATTGTAATCGTGCGAGTTTCTACTTTCAGATACAACAGGAATTTCTCGAGTTCGTCATTCCGTTCGCGAGATATGGGAGTTTGAAGTTAAGGAATGGTTGAGATACCATCAAAATTTTCGCCAGTCTGATACACGAAACCAATAACTACAAAGGCCTAGGGGAAAAATGCACATACCGTTGAAATCGGGCGAGTTTCTGCTTTCAGATGCAATAGGAAATTCTCGAGTTCGTCAATCCGTTCGCGAGATATGGGAGTTTGAAGTTAAGGAATGCTTGAGAAACCATCAAAATTTTCGCAAGTCTGATACTCGAATCCAATAACAAGTATGGCCTAGGGCAAAAATACACATACCGTTATAATCGGGCGAGTTTCTGCTTTCAGATGCAATAGGAAATTCTCGAGTTCGTCAATCCGTTCGCGAGATATGGAAGTTTGAAGTTAAGGAATGATTGAGAAACCATCAAAATTTTCGCAAGTCTGATACTCGAAACCAATAACTGGAATGGCCTAGGGGAAAAGTACACACACCATTGTAATCGTCCGAGTTTCTACTTTCAGATGCTACAGGAATTTCTCGAGTTCGTCATTCCGTTCGCGAGATATGGGAGTTTGAAGTTAAGGAATGGTTGAGAAACCATCAAAATTTTCGCAGGCCTGATACTCGAATCCAATAACTACAGAGGCCTAGGGGAAAAATGCACATACCGTTGAAATCGGGCGAGTTTCTGCTTTCAGATGCAAAAGGAAATTCTCGAGTTCGTCAATCCGTTCGCAAGATATGGGAGTTTGAAGTTAAGGAATGCTTGAGAAACCATCAAAATTTTCGCAAGTCTGATACTCGAAACCAATAACTACAATGGCCTAGGTGGAAAATACACATACCGTTGTAAACGGGCGAGTTTCTGCTTTCAGAAGCAACAGGAATCTCTCGAGTTCGTCAATCCGTTCGCGAGATATGGGAGTTTGAAGTTAAGGAATGGTTGAGAAACAATTAAAATTCTCGCAATTCTGATACTCGAAACCAATAACTACAAAGGCCTAGAGGAAAAATACACATACCTTTGTAATCGGGCGAGTTTCCACTTTCAGATGCAACAGGAATTTCTCGAGTTCGTCAATCCGTTCGCGAGATATGGGAGTTTGAAGTTAAGGACTGGTTGAGAAACCATCGAAATTTTCGCAATTCTGATGCTAGAAACGAATAACTGGAATGGCCTAGGGGAAAAGTACACACACCATTCTAATCGGGCGAGTCTCTACTTTGAGATGCAACAGGAATTTCTCGAGATCGTCATTCCGTTCGCGAGATATGGGAGTCTGAAGTTAAGGAACGGTTGAGAAACCATCAAAATTTTCGCAATTCTGACGCTAGAAACCAATAACTACAATGGCCTAAGGGAAAAGTACAGACACCATTGTAATCGTGCGAGTTTTTACTTTCAGATACAACAGGAATTTCTCGAGTTCGTCATTCCGTTCGCTAGATATGGGAGTTTGAAGTTAAGGAATCGTTGAGAAACCATCAAAATTTTCGCTGGTCTGATACTCGAAACCAATAACTACAAAGGCCTAGGGGAAAAATACACATACGTTTGTAATCGGGCGAGTTTCCACTTTCAGATGCAACAGGAATTTCTCGAGATCGTCATTCCGTTCGCGAGATATGGGAGTCTGAAGTTAAGGAATGGTTGAGAAACCATCGAAATTTTCGCAATTCTGATGATAGAAACGAATAACTGGAATGGCCTAGGGGAAAAGTACAAAAACCATTCTATTCGGGCGAGTCTCTACTTTCAGATGCAACAGGAATTTCTCGAGTTCTTCAATCCGTTCGCGAGATATGGGAGATTGAAGTTAAGGAATGGTTGAGAAACGCTCAAAATTTTCGCAAGTCTGATACTCGAAACCAATAACTACAAAGGCCTAGGGGAAAAACACACATATCTTTGTAATCGGGCGAGTTTCTGCTTTCAGATGCAACAGGAATTTCTCGAGTTCGTCAATCCGTTCGCGAGATATGGGAGTTTGAAGTTAAGGAATGCTTGAGAAACCATCAAAATTTTCGCCAGTCTGATACTCGAAACCAATAACTACAAAGGCCTAGGGGAAAAATGCACATACCTTTGTAATCGGGCGAGTTTCCACTTTCAGATGCAACAGGAATTTCTCGAGATCGTCATTCCGTTCGCGAGATATGGGAGTCTGAAGTTAAGGAATGCTTGAGAAACCATCAAAATTTTCGCAATTCTGATGCTAGAAAACAATAACTGGAATGGCCTAGGGGAAAAGTACACACACCATTGTAATCGTGCGAGTTTCTACTTTCAGATGCAACAGGAATTTCTCGAGTTCGTCATTCCGTTCGCGAGATATGGGAGTTTGAAGTTAAGGAATGCTTGAGGAACCATCAAAATTTTCGCCAGTCTGATACTCGAAACCAATAACTACAAAGGCCTAGGGGAAAAATGCACATACCTTTGTAATCGGGCGAGTTTCCACTTTCAGATGCAACAGGAATTTCTCGAGATCGTCATTCCGTTCGCGAGATATGGGAGTTTGAAGTTAAGGAATGGTTGAGAAACCATCAAAATTTTGGCAGGCCTGATACTCGAAACCAATAACTACAAAGGCCTAGGGGAAAAATGCACATACCGTTGAAATCGGGCGAGTTTCTGCTTTCAGATGCAAAAGGAAATTCTCGAGTTCGTCAATCCGTTCGCGAGATATGGAAGTTTGAAGTTAAGGAATGATTGAGGAACCTTCAAAATTTTCGCAAGTCTGATACTCGAAACCAATAACTGGAATGGCCTAGGGGAAAAGTACACACACTATTGTAATCGTGCGAGTTTCTACTTTCAGATGCAACAGGAATTTCTCGAGTTCGTCATTCCGTTCGCGAGATATGGGAGTTTGAAGTTAAGGAATGGTTGAGAAACCATCAAAATTTTCGCAGGCCTGATACTCGAAACCAATAACTACAAAGGCCTAGGGGAAAAACACACATATCTTTGTAATCGGGCGAGTTTCTGCTTTCAGATGCAACAGGAATTTCTCGAGTTCGTCAATCTGTTCGCGAGATATGGGAGTTTGAAGTTAAGGAATGCTTGAGATACCATCAAAATTTTCGCCAGTCTGATACTCGAAACCAATAATTACAAAGGCCTAGGGGAAAAATGCACATACCGTTGAAATCGGGCGAGTTTCTGCTTTCAGATGCAATAGGAAATTCTCGAGTTCGTCAATCCGTTCGCGAGATATGGGAGTTTGAAGTTAAGGAATGCTTGAGAAACCATCAGAATTTTCGCAAGTCTGACACTCGAAACCAATAACTACAAAGGCCTAGGGGAAAAACACACATATCTTTGTAATCGGGCGAGTTTCTGCTTTCAGATGCAACTGGAATTTCTGGAGTTCGTCAATCCGTTCGCGAGATATGGGAGTTTGAAGTTAAGGAATGCTTGAGGAACCATCAAAATTTTCGCCAGTCTGATACTCGAAACCAATAACTACAAAGGCCTAGGGGAAAAATGCACATGCCTTTGTAATCGGGCGAGTTTCCACTTTCAGATGCAACAGGAATTTCTCGAGATCGTCATTCCGTTCGCGAGATATGGGAGTTTGAAGTTAAGGAATGGTTGAGAAACCATCAAAATTTTGGCAGGCCTGATACTCGAAACCAATAACTACAAAGGCCTAGGGGAAAAATGCACATACCGTTGAAATCGGGCGAGTTTCTGCTTTCAGATGCAAAAGGAAATTCTCGAGTTCGTCAAACCGTTCGCGAGATATGGAAGTTTGAAGTTATGGAATGATTGAGGAACCTTCAAAATTTTCGCAAGTCTGATACTCGAAACCAATAACTGGAATGGCCTAGGGGAAAAGTACACACACCATTGTAATCGTGCGAGTTTCTACTTTCAGATGCAACAGGAATTTCTCGAGTTCGTCAATCCGTTCGCGAGCTATGGAAGTTTGAAGTTAAGGAATGATTGAGGAACCTTCAAAATTTTCGCAAGTCTGATACTCGAAACCAATAACTGGAATGGCCTAGGGGAAAAGTACACACACCATTGTAATCGTGCGAGTTTCTACTTTCAGATGCAACAGGAATTTCTCGAGTTCGTCATTCCGTTCGCGAGATTTGGGAGTTTGAAGTTAAGGAATGCTTGAGAAACCATCAAAATTTTCGCAAGTCTGATACTCGAAACCAATAACTACAAAGGCCTAGGGGAAAAACACACATATCTTTGTAATCGGGCGAGTTTCTGCTTTCAGATGCAACTGGAATTTCTGGAGTTCGTCAATCCGTTCGCGAGATATGGGAGTTTGAAGTTAAGGAATGCTTGAGAAACCATCAAAATTTTCGCCAGTCTGATACTCGAAACCAATAACTACAAAGGCCTAGGGGAAAAATGCACATACCTTTGTAATCGGGCGAGTTTCCACTTTCAGATGCAACAGGAATTTCTCGAGATCGTCATTCCGTTCGCGAGATATGGGAGTTTGAAGTTAAGGAATGGTTGAGAAACCATCAAAATTTTGGCAGGCCTGATACTCGAAACCAATAACTACAAAGGCCTAGGGGAAAAATGCACATACCTTTGTAATCGGGCGAGTTTCCACTTTCAGATGCAACAGGAATTTCTCGAGATCGTCATTCCGTTCGCGAGATATGGGAGTTTGAAGTTAAGGAATGGTTGAGAAACCATCAAAATTTTGGCAGGCCTGATACTCGAAACCAATAACTACAAAGGCCTAGGGGAAAAATGCACATACCTTTGTAATCGGGCGAGTTTCCACTTTCAGATGCAACAGGAATTTCTCGAGATCGTCATTCCGTTCGCGAGATATGGGAGTTTGAAGTTAAGGAATGGTTGAGAAACCATCAAAATTTTGGCAGGCCTGATACTCGAAACCAATAACTACAAAGGCCTAGGGGAAAAATGCACATACCGTTGAAATCGGGCGAGTTTCTGCTTTCAGATGCAAAAGGAAATTCTCGAGTTCGTCAATCCGTTCGCGAGATATGGAAGTTTGAAGTTAAGGAATGATTGAGGAACCTTCAAAATTTTCGCAAGTCTGATACTCGAAACCAATAACTGGAATGGCCTAGGGGAAAAGTACACACACCATTGTAATCGTGCGAGTTTCTACTTTCAGATGCAACAGGAATTTCTCGAGTTCGTCAATCCGTTCGCGAGATATGGAAGTTTGAAGTTAAGGAATGATTGAGGAACCTTCAAAATTTTCGCAAGTCTGATACTCGAAACCAATAACTGGAATGGCCTAGGGGAAAAGTAAACACACCATTGTAATCGTGCGAGTTTCTACTTTCAGATGCAACAGGAATTTCTCGAGTTCGTCATTCCGTTCGCGAGATTTGGGAGTTTGAAGTTAAGGAATGCTTGAGAAACCATCAAAATTTTCGCAAGTCTGATACTCGAAACCAATAACTACAAAGGCCTAGGGGAAAAACACACATATCTTTGTAATCGGGCGAGTTTCTGCTTTCAGATGCAACTGGAATTTCTGGAGTTCGTCAATCCGTTCGCGAGATATGGGAGTTTGAAGTTAAGGAATGCTTGAGAAACCATCAAAATTTTCGCCAGTCTGATACTCGAAACCAATAACTACAAAGGCCTAGGGGAAAAATGCATATACCTTTGTAATCGGGCGAGTTTCCACTTTCAGATGCAACAGGAATTTCTCGAGATCGTCATTCCGTTCGCGAGATATGGGAGTTTGAAGTTAAGGAATGGTTGAGAAACCATCAAAATTTTGGCAGGCCTGATACTCGAAACCAATAACTACAAAGGCCTAGGGGAAAAATGCACATACCGTTGAAATCGGGCGAGTTTCTGCTTTCAGATGCAATAGGAAATTCTCGAGTTCGTCAATCCGTTCGCGAGATATGGGAGTTTGAATTTAAGGAATGCTTAAGAAACCATCAAAATTTTCGCAATTCTGATGCTAGAAAACAATAACTGGAATGGCCTAGGGGAAAAGTACACACACCATTGTAATCGTGCGAGTTTCTACTTTCAGATGCAACAGGAATTTCTCGAGTTCGTCATTCCGTTCGCGAGATTTGGGAGTTTGAAGTTAAGGAATGCTTGAGAAACCATCAAAATTTTCGCAAGTCTGATACTCGAAACCAATAACTACAAAGGCCTAGGGGAAAAACACACATATCTTTGTAATCGGGCGAGTTTCTGCTTTCAGATGCAACTGGAATTTCTGGAGTTCGTCATTCCGTTCGCGAGATATGGGAGTTTGAAGTTAAGGAATGGTTGAGAAACCATCAAAATTTTCGCAGGCCTGATACTCGAAACCAATAACTACATAGGCCTAGGGGAAAAATGCACATACCTTTGAAATCGGGCGAGTTTCTGCTTTCAGATGCAATAGGAAATTCTCGAGTTCGTCAATCCGTTCGCAAGATGTGGGAGTTTGAAGTTAAGGAATGCTTGAGAAACCATCAAAATTTTCGCAAGTCTGATACTCGAAACCAATCACTACAATGGCCTAGGGGGAAAATACACATGCCGTTGTAATCGGGCAAGTTTCTGCTTTCAGATGCAACAGGAGTTTCTCGAGTTCGTCAATCCGTTCGCGAGATATGGGAGTTTGAAGTTAAGGAATGCTTGAGAAACCATCAAAATTTTCGCCAGTCTGATACTCGAAACCAATAACTACAAAGGCCTAGGGGAAAAATGCACATACCTTTGTAATCGGGCGAGTTTCCACTTCCAGATGCAACAGGAAATTCTCGAGTTCGTCAGTCCGTTCGCGAGATATGGGAGTTTGAAGTTAAGGAATGGTTGAGAAACCATCAAAATTTTCGCAAGTCTGATACTCGAATCCAATAACAAGTATGGCCTAGGGCAAAAATACACATACCGTTGTAATCGGGCGAGTTTCTGCTTTCAGATGCAATAGGAAATTCTCGAGTTCGTCAATCCGTTCGCGAGATATGGAAGTTTGAAGTTAAGGAATGATTGAGAAACCATCAAAATTTTCGCAAGTCTGATACTCGAAACCAATAACCGGAATGGCCTAGGGGAAAAGTACACAAACCATTGTAATCGTGCGAGTTTCTACTTTCAGATGCAACAGGAATTTCTCGAGTTCGTCATTCCGTTCGCGAGATATGCGAGTTTGGAGTTAAGGAATGGTTGAGAAACCAGAAAAATTTTCGCAGGCCTGATACTCGAAACCAATAACTACAAAGGCCTAGGGGAAAAATGCACATACCGTTGAAATCGGGCGAGTTTCTGCTTTCAGATGCAATAGGAAATTCTCGAGTTCGTCAATCCGTTCGCAAGATGTGGGAGTTTGAAGTTAAGGAATGCTTGAGAAACCATCGAAATTTTCGCAAGTCTGATACTCGAATCCAATAACAAGTATGGCCTAGGGCAAAAATACACATACCGTTGTAATCGGGCGAGTTTCTGCTTTCAGATGCAATAGGAAATTCTCGAGTTCGTCAATCCGTTCGCGAGATATGGGAGTTTGAATTTAAGGAATGCTTAAGAAACCATCAAAATTTTCGCAATTCTGATGCTAGAAAACAATAACTGGAATGGCCTAGGGGAAAAGTACACACACCATTGTAATCGTGCGAGTTTCTACTTTCAGATGCAACAGGAATTTCTCGAGTTGGTCATTCCGTTCGCGAGATATGGGAGTTTGAAGTTAAGGAATGGTTGAGAAACCATCAAAATTTTCGCAGGCCTGATACTCGAAACCAATAACTACAAAGGCCTAGGGGAAAAATGCACATACCGTTGAAATCGGGCGAGTTTCTGCTTTCAGATGCAATAGGAAATTCTCGAGTTCGTCAATCCGTTCGCGAGATATGGGAGTTTGAAGTTAAGGAATGCTTGAGAAACCATCAAAATTTTCGCAAGTCTGATACTCGAAACCAATAACTGGAATGGCCTAGGGGAAAAGTACACACACCATTGTAATCGTGCGAGTTTCTACTTTCAGATACAACAGGAATTTCTCGAGTTCGTCATTCCGTTCGCGAGATATGGGAGTTTGAAGTTAAGGAATGATTGAGAAACCATCAAAATTTTCGCAAGTCTGATACTCGAAACCAATAACTGGAATGGCCTAGGGGAAAAGTACACAAACCATTGTAATCGTCCGAGTTTCTACTTTCAGATGCTACAGGAATTTCTCGAGTTCGTCATTCCGTTCGCGAGATATGGGAGTTTGAAGTTAAGGAATGGTTGAGAAACCATCAAAATTTTCGCAGGCCTGATACTCGAAACCAATAACTACAGAGGCCCAGGGGAAAAATGCACATACCGTTGAAATCGGGCGAGTTTCTGCTTTCAGATGCAAAAGGAAATTCTCGAGTTCGTCAATCCGTTCGCGAGATATGGAAGTTTGAAGTTAAGGAATGATTGAGGAACCTTCAAAATTTTCGCAAGTCTGATACTCGAAACCAATAACTGGAATGGCCTAGGGGAAAAGTACACACACCATTGTAATCGTGCGAGTTTCTACTTTCAGATGCAACAGGAATTTCTCGAGTTCGTCAATCCGTTCGCGAGATATGGAAGTTTGAAGTTAAGGAATGATTGAGGAACCTTCAAAATTTTCGCAAGTCTGATACTCGAAACCAATAACTGGAATGGCCTAGGGGAAAAGTACACACACCATTGTAATCGTGCGAGTTTCTACTTTCAGATGCAACAGGAATTTCTCGAGTTCGTCATTCCGTTCGCGAGATATGGGAGTTTGAAGATAAGGAATGCTTGAGAAACCATCAAAATTTTCGCAAGTCTGATACTCGAAACCAATAACTACAAAGGCCTAGGGGAAAAACACACATATCTTTGTAATCGGGCGAGTTTCTGCTTTCAGATGCAACTGGAATTTCTGGAGTTCGTCAATCCGTTCGCGAGATATGGGAGTTTGAAGTTAAGGAATGCTTGAGAAACCATCAAAATTTTCGCCAGTCTGATACTCGAAACCAATAACTACAAAGGCCTAGGGGAAAAATGCACATACCTTTGTAATCGGGCGAGTTTCCACTTTCAGATGCAACAGGAATTTCTCGAGATCGACATTCCGTTCGCGAGATATGGGAGTTTGAAGTTAAGGAATGGTTGAGAAACCATCAAAATTTTGGCAGGCCTGATACTCGAAACCAATAACTACAAAGGCCTAGGGGAAAAATGCACATACCGTTGAAATCGGGCGAGTTTCTGCTTTTAGATGCAATAGGAAATTCTCGAGTTCGACAATCCGTTCCCGAGATATGGGAGTTTGAAGTTAAGGAATGCTTGAGAAACCATCAAAATTTTCGCAAGTCTGATACTCGAATCCAATAACAAGTATGGCCTAGGGCAAAAATACACATACCGTTGTAATCGGGCGAGTTTCCACTTTCAGATGCAACAGGAATTTCTCGAGATCGTCATTCCGTTCGCGAGATATGGGAGTTTGAAGTTAAGGAATGGTTGAGAAACCATCAAAATTTTCGCAGGCCTGATACTCGAAACCAATAACTACATAGGCCTAGGGGAAAAATGCACATACCTTTGAAATCGGGCGAGTTTCTGCTTTCAGATGCAATAGGAAATTCTCGAGTTCGTCAATCCGTTCGCAAGATGTGGGAGTTTGAAGTTAAAGAATGCTTGAGAAACCATCAAAATTTTCGCAAGTCTGATACTCGAAACCAATCACTACAATGGCCTAGGGGGAAAATACACATGCCGTTGTAATCGGGCAAGTTTCTGCTTTCAGATGCAACAGGAGTTTCTCGAGTTCGTCAATCCGTTCGCGAGATATGGGAGTTTGAAGTTAAGGAATGCTTGAGAAACCATCAAAATTTTCGCCAGTCTGATACTCGAAACCAATAACTACAAAGGCCTAGGGGAAAAATGCACATACCGTTGTAATCGGGCGAGTTTCTGCTTTCAGATGCAATAGGAAATTCTCGAGTTCGTCAATCCGTTCGCGAGATATGGAAGTTTGAAGTTAAGGAATGATTGAGAAACCATCAAAATTTTCGCAAGTCTGATACTCGAAACCAATAACCGGAATGGCCTAGGGGAAAAGTACACAAACCATTGTAATCGTGCGAGTTTCTACTTTCAGATGCAACAGGAATTTCTCGAGTTCGTCATTCCGTTCGCGAGATATGGGAGTTTGGAGTTAAGGAATGGTTGAGAAACCAGAAAAATTTTCGCAGGCCTGATACTCGAAACCAATAACTACAAAGGCCTAGGGGAAAAATGCACATACCGTTGAAATCGGGCGAGTTTCTGGTTTCAGATGCAATAGGAAATTCTCGAGTTCGTCAATCCGTTCGCGAGATATGGGAGTTTGAAGTTAAGGAATGCTTGAGAAACCATCAAAATTTTCGCAAGTCTGATACTCGAATCCAATAACAAGTATGGCCTAGGGCAAAAATACACATACCGTTATAATCGGGCGAGTTTCTGCTTTCAGATGCAATAGGAAATTCTCGAGTTCGTCAATCCGTTCGCGAGATATGGAAGTTTGAAGTTAAGGAATGATTGAGAAACCATCAAAATTTTCGCAAGTCTGATACTCGAAACCAATAACTGGAATGGCCTAGGGGAAAAGTACACACACCATTGTAATCGTGCGAGTTTCTACTTTCAGATACAACAGGGATTTCTCGAGTTCGTCATTCCGTTCGCGAGATATGGGAGTTTGAAGTTAAGGAATGATTGAGAAACCATCAAAATTTTCGCAAGTCTGATACTCGAAACCAATAACTGGAATGGCCTAGGGGAAAAGTACACAAACCATTGTAATCGTCCGAGTTTCTACTTTCAGATGCTACAGGAATTTCTCGAGTTCGTCATTCCGTTCGCGAGATATGGGAGTTTGAAGTTAAGGAATGGTTGAGAAGCCATCAAAATTTTCGCAGGCCTGATACTCGAAACCAATAACTACAGAGGCCCAGGGGAAAAATGCACATACCGTTGAAATCGGGCGAGTTTCTGCTTTCAGATGCAATAGGAAATTCTCGAGTTCGTCAATCCGTTCGCAAGATATGGGAGTTTGAAGTTAAGGAATGCTTGAGAAACCATCAAAATTTTCGCAAGTCTGATACTCGAAACCAATAACTACAATGGCCTAGGTGGAAAATACACATACCGTTGTAAACGGGCGAGTTTCTGCTTTCAGATGCTACAGGAATCTCTCGAGTTCGTCAATCCGTTCGCGAGATATGGGAGTTTGAAGTTAAGGAATGGTTGAGAAACAATCAAAATTCTCGCAATTCTGATACTCGAAACCAATAACTACAAAGGCCTAGGGGAAAAATACACATACCTTTGTAATCGGGCGAGTTTCCACTTTCAGATGCAACAGGAATTTCTCGAGTTCGTCAATCCGTTCGCGAGATATGGGAGTTTGAAGTTAAGGACCGGTTGAGAAACCATCGAAATTTTCGCAATTCTGATGCTAGAAACGAATAACTGGAATGGCCTAGGGGAAAAGTACACACACCATTCTAATCGGGCGAGGCTCTACTTTCAGATGCAACAGGAATTTCTCGAGTTCTTCAATCCGTTCGCGAGATATGGGAGTTTGAAGTTAAGGAATGGTTGAGAAACCCTCAAAATTTTCGCAAGTCGGATACTCGAAACCATTAACTACAAAGGCCTAGGGGAAAAACACACATATCTTTGTAATCGGGCGGGTTTCTGCTTTCAGATGCAACAGGAATTTCTCGAGTTCGTCAATCCGTTCGCGAGATATGGGAGTTTGAAGTTAAGGAATGCTTGAGAAACCATCAAAATTTTCGCCAGTCTGATACACGAAACCAATAACTACAAAGGCCTAGGGGAAAAATGCACATACCGTTGAAATCGGGCGAGTTTCTGCTTTCAGATGCAATAGGAAATTCTCGAGTTCGTCAATCCGTTCGCGAGATATGGGAGTTTGAAGTTAAGGAATTCTTGAGAAACCATCAAAATTTTCGCAAGTCTGATACTCGAATCCAATAACAAGTATGGCCTAGGGCAAAAATACACATACCGTTATAATCGGGCGAGTTTCTGCTTTCAGATGCAATAGGAAATTCTCGAGTTCGTCAATCCGTTCGCGAGATATGGAAGTTTGAAGTTAAGGAATGATTGAGACACCATCAAAATTTTCGCAAGCCTGATACTCGAAACCAATAACTGGAATGGCCTAGGGGAAAAGTACACACACCATTGTAATCGTCCGAGTTTCTACTTTCAGATGCTACAGGAATTTCTCGAGTTCGTCATTCCGTTCGCGAGATATGGGAGTTTGAAGTTAAGGAATGGTTGAGAAACCATCAAAATTTTCGCAGGCCTGATACTCGAATCCAATAACTACAGAGGCCTAGGGGAAAAATGCACATACCGTTGAAATCGGGCGAGTTTCTGCTTTCAGATGCAATACGAAATTCTCGAGTTCGTCAATCCGTTCGCAAGATATGGGAGATTGAAGTTAAGGAATGGTTGAGAAACGCTCAAAATTTTCGCAAGTCTGATACTCGAAACCAATAACTACAAAGGCCTAGGGGAAAAACACACATATCTTTGTAATCGGGCGAGTTTCTGCTTTCAGATGCAACAGGAATTTCTCGAGTTCGTCAATCCGTTCGCGAGATATGGAAGTTTGAAGTTAAGGAATGATTGAGGAACCTTCAAAATTTTCGCAAGTCTGATACTCGAAACCAATAACTGGAATGGCCTAGGGGAAAAGTACACACACCATTGTAATCGTGCGAGTTTCTACTTTCAGATGCAACAGGAATTTCTCGAGTTCGTCATTCCGTTCGCGAGATATGGGAGTTTGAAGTTAAGGAATGGTTGAGAAACCATCAAAATTTTCGCAGGCCTGATACTCGAAACCAATAACTACAAAGGCCTAGGGGAAAAACACACATATCTTTGTAATCGGGCGAGTTTCTGCTTTCAGATGCAACAGGAATTTCTCGAGTTCGTCAATCCGTTCGCGAGATATGGGAGTTTGAAGTTAAGGAATGCTTGAGAAACCATCAAAATTTTCGCCAGTCTGATACTCGAAACCAATAACTACAAAGGCCTAGGGGAAAAATGCACATACCGTTGAAATCGGGCGAGTTTCTGCTTTCAGATGCAATAGGAAATTCTCGAGCTCGTCAATCCGTTCGCGAGATATGGGAGTTTGAAGTTAAGGAATGCTTGAGAAACCATCAGAATTTTCGCAAGTCTGACACTCGAAACCAATAACTACAAAGGCCTAGGGGAAAAACACACATATCTTTGTAATCGGGCGAGTTTCTGCTTTCAGATGCAACTGGAATTTCTGGAGTTCGTCAATCCGTTCGCGAGATATGGGAGTTTGAAGTTAAGGAATGCTTGAGGAACCATCAAAATTTTCGCCAGTCTGATACTCGAAACCAATAACTACAAAGGCCTAGGGGAAAAATGCACATACCTTTGTAATCGGGCGAGTTTCCACTTTCAGATGCAACAGGAATTTCTCGAGATCGTCATTCCGTTCGCGAGATATGGGAGTTTGAAGTTAAGGAATGGTTGAGAAACCATCAAAATTTTGGCAGGCCTGATACTCGAAACCAATAACTACAAAGGCCTAGGGGAAAAATGCACATACCGTTGAAATCGGGCGAGTTTCTGCTTTCAGATGCAAAAGGAAATTCTCGAGTTCGTCAATCCGTTCGCGAGATATGGAAGTTTGAAGTTAAGGAATGATTGAGGAACCTTCAAAATTTTCGCAAGTCTGATACTCGAAACCAATAACTGGAATGGCCTAGGGGAAAAGTACACACACCATTGTAATCGTGCGAGTTTCTACTTTCAGATGCAACAGGAATTTCTCGAGTTCGTCAATCCGTTCGCGAGATATGGAAGTTTGAAGTTAAGGAATGATTGAGGAACCTTCAAAATTTTCGCAAGTCTGATACTCGAAACCAATAACTGGAATGGCCTAGGGGAAAAGTACACACACCATTGTAATCGTGCGAGTTTCTACTTTCAGATGCAACAGGAATTTCTCGAGTTCGTCATTCCGTTCGCGAGATTTGGGAGTTTGAAGTTAAGGAATGCTTGAGAAACCATCAAAATTTTCGCAAGTCTGATACTCGAAACCAATAACTACAAAGGCCTAGGGGAAAAACACACATATCTTTGTAATCGGGCGAGTTTCTGCTTTCAGATGCAACTGGAATTTCTGGAGTTCGTCAATCCGTTCGCGAGATATGGGAGTTTGAAGTTAAGGAATGCTTGAGAAACCATCAAAATTTTCGCCAGTCTGATACTCGAAACCAATAACTACAAAGGCCTAGGGGAAAAATGCACATACCTTTGTAATCGGGCGAGTTTCCACTTTCAGATGCAACAGGAATTTCTCGAGATCGTCATTCCGTTCGCGAGATATGGGAGTTTGAAGTTAAGGAATGCTTGAGAAACCATCAAAATTTTCGCAAGTCTGATACTCGAAACCAATCACTACAATGGCCTAGAGGGAAAATACACATGCCGTTGTAATCGGGCAAGTTTCTGCTTTCAGATGCAACAGGAGTTTCTCGAGTTCGTCAATCCGTTCGCGAGATATGGGAGTTTGAAGTTAAGGAATGCTTGAGAAACCATCAAAATTTTCGCCAGTCTGATACTCGAAACCAATAACTACAAAGGCCTAGGGGAAAAATGCACATACCTTTGTAATCGGGCGAGTTTCCACTTCCAGATGCAACAGGAAATTCTCGAGTTCGTCAATCCGTTCGCGAGATATGGGAGTTTGAAGTTAAGGAATGCTTGAGAAACCATCAAAATTTTCGCAAGTCTGATACTCGAATCCAATAACAAGTATGGCCTAGGGCAAAAATACACATACCGTTGTAATCGGGCGAGTTTCTGCTTTCAGATGCAATAGGAAATTCTCGAGTTCGTCAATCCGTTCGCGAGATATGGAAGTTTGAAGTTAAGGAATGATTGAGAAACCATCAAAATTTTCGCAAGTCTGATACTCGAAACCAATAACCGGAATGGCCTAGGGGAAAAGTACACAAACCATTGTAATCGTGCGAGTTTCTACTTTCAGATGCAACAGGAATTTCTCGAGTTCGTCATTCCGTTCGCGAGATATGGGAGTTTGGAGTTAAGGAATGGTTGAGAAACCAGAAAAATTTTCGCAGGCCTGATACTCGAAACCAATAACTACAAAGGCCTAGGGGAAAAATGCACATACCGTTGAAATCGGGCGAGTTTCTGATTTCAGATGCAATAGGAAATTCTCGAGTTCGTCAATCCGTTCGCAAGATGTGGGAGTTTGAAGATAAGGAATGCTTGAGAAACCATCGAAATTTTCGCAAGTCTGATACTCGAATCCAATAACAAGTATGGCCTAGGGGAAAAGTACACACACCATTGTAATCGTGCGAGTTTCTACTTTCAGATACAACAGGAATTTCTCGAGTTCGTCATTCCGTTCGCGAGATATGGGAGTTTGAAGTTAAGGAATGATTGAGAAACCATCAAAATTTTCGCAAGTCTGATACTCGAAACCAATAACTGGAATGGCCTAGGGGAAAAGTACACAAACCATTGTAATCGTCCGAGTTTCTACTTTCAGATGCTACAGGAATTTCTCGAGTTCGTCATTCCGTTCGCGAGATATGGGAGTTTGAAGTTAAGGAATGGTTGAGAAACCATCAAAATTTTCGCAGGCCTGATACTCGAAACCAATAACTACAGAGGCCCAGGGGAAAAATGCACATACCGTTGAAATCGGGCGAGTTTCTGCTTTCAGATGCAAAAGGAATTTCTCGAGTTCGTCAATCCGTTCGCGAGATATGGGAGTTTGAAGTTAAGGAATGGTTGAGAAACCATCAAAATTTTCGCAAGTCTGATACTCGAAACCAATAACTACAAAGGCCTAGGGGAAAAACACACATATCTTTGTAATCGGGCGAGTTTCTGCTTTCAGATGCAACTGGAATTTCTGGAGTTCGTCAATCCGTTCGCGAGATATGGGAGTTTGAAGTTAAGGAATGCTTGAGAAACCATCAAAATTTTCGCCAGTCTGATACTCGAAACCAATAACTACAAAGGCCTAGGGGAAAAACACACATATCTTTGTAATCGGGCGAGTTTCTGCTTTCAGATGCAACTGGAATTTCTGGAGTTCGTCAATCCGTTCGCGAGATATGGGAGTTTGAAGTTAAGGAATGCTTGAGAAACCATCAAAATTTTCGCCAGTCTGATACTCGAAACCAATAACTACAAAGGCCTAGGGGAAAAATGCACATACCTTTGTAATCGGGCGAGTTTCCACTTTCAGATGCAACAGGAATTTCTCGAGATCGTCATTCCGTTCGCGAGATATGGGAGTTTGAAGTTAAGGAATGGTTGAGAAACCATCAAAATTTTGGCAGGCCTGATACTCGAAACCAATAACTACAAAGGCCTAGGGGAAAAATGCACATACCGTTGAAATCGGGCGAGTTTCTGCTTTCAGATGCAATAGGAAATTCTCGAGTTCGACAATCCGTTCCCGAGATATGGGAGTTTGAAGTTAAGGAATGCTTGAGAAACCATCGAAATTTTCGCAAGTCTGATACTCGAATCCAATAACAAGTATGGCCTAGGGGAAAAGTACACACACCATTGTAATCGTGCGAGTTTCTACTTTCAGATACAACAGGAATTTCTCGAGTTCGTCATTCCGTTCGCGAGATATGGGAGTTTGAAGTTAAGGAATGATTGAGAAACCATCAAAATTTTCGCAAGTCTGATACTCGAAACCAATAACTGGAATGGCCTAGGGGAAAAGTACACACACCATTGTAATCGTGCGAGTTTCTACTTTCAGATGCAACAGGAATTTCTCGAGTTCGTCATTCCGTTCGCGAGATATGGGAGTTTGAAGTTAAGGAATGGTTGAGAAACCATCAAAATTTTCGCAGGCCTGATACTCGAAACCAATAACTACATAGGCCTAGGGGAAAAATGCACATACCTTTGAAATCAGGCGAGTTTCTGCTTTCAGATGCAATAGGAAATTCTCGAGTTCGTCAATCCGTTCGCAAGATGTGGGAGTTTGAAGTTAAGGAATGCTTGAGAAACCATCAAAATTTTCGCAAGTCTGATACTCGAAACCAATCACTACAATGGCCTAGGGGGAAAATACACATGCCGTTGTAATCGGGCAAGTTTCTGCTTTCAGATGCAACAGGAGTTTCTCGAGTTCGTCAATCCGTTCGCGAGATATGGGAGTTTGAAGTTAAGGAATGCTTGAGAAACCATCAAAATTTTCGCCAGTCTGATACTCGAAACCAATAACTACAAAGGCCTAGGGGAAAAATGCACATACCGTTGAAATCGGGCGAGTTTCCACTTTCAGATGCAACAGGAATTTCTCGAGATCGTCATTCCGTTCGCGAGATATGGGAGTTTGAAGTTAAGGAATGGTTGAGAAACCATCAAAATTTTGGCAGGCCTGATACTCGAAACCAATAACTACAAAGGCCTAGGGGAAAAATGCACATACCGTTGAAATCGGGCGAGTTTCTGCTTTCAGATGCAATAGGAAATTCTCGAGTTCGACAATCCGTTCCCGAGATATGGGAGTTTGAAGTTAAGGAATGCTTGAGAAACCATCGAAATTTTCGCAAGTCTGATACTCGAATCCAATAACAAGTATGGCCTAGGGGAAAAGTACACACACCATTGTAATCGTGCGAGTTTCTACTTTCAGATACAACAGGAATTTCTCGAGTTCGTCATTCCGTTCGCGAGATATGGGAGTTTGAAGTTAAGGAATGATTGAGAAACCATCAAAATTTTCGCAAGTCTGATACTCGAAACCAATAACTGGAATGGCCTAGGGGAAAAGTACACACACCATTGTAATCGTGCGAGTTTCTACTTTCAGATGCAACAGGAATTTCTCGAGTTCGTCATTCCGTTCGCGAGATATGGGAGTTTGAAGTTAAGGAATGGTTGAGAAACCATCAAAATTTTCGCAGGCCTGATACTCGAAACCAATAACTACATAGGCCTAGGGGAAAAATGCACATACCTTTGAAATCAGGCGAGTTTCTGCTTTCAGATGCAATAGGAAATTCTCGAGTTCGTCAATCCGTTCGCAAGATGTGGGAGTTTGAAGTTAAGGAATGCTTGAGAAACCATCAAAATTTTCGCAAGTCTGATACTCGAAACCAATCACTACAATGGCCTAGGGGGAAAATACACATGCCGTTGTAATCGGGCAAGTTTCTGCTTTCAGATGCAACAGGAGTTTCTCGAGTTCGTCAATCCGTTCGCGAGATATGGGAGTTTGAAGTTAAGGAATGCTTGAGAAACCATCAAAATTTTCGCCAGTCTGATACTCGAAACCAATAACTACAAAGGCCTAGGGGAAAAATGCACATACCGTTGAAATCGGGCGAGTTTCCACTTCCAGATGCAACAGGAAATTCTCGAGTTCGTCAATCCGTTCGCGAGATATGGGAGTTTGAAGTTAAGGAATGCTTGAGAAACCATCAAAATTTTCACAAGTCTGATACTCGAATCCAATAACAAGTATGGCCTAGGGCAAAAATACACATACCGTTATAATCGGGCGAGTTTCTGCTTTCAGATGCAATAGGAAATTCTCGAGTACGTCAATCCGTTCGCGAGATATGGAAGTTTGAAGTTAAGGAATGATTGAGAAACCATCAAAATTTTCGCAAGTCTGATACTCGAAACCAATAACTGGAATGGCCTAGGGGAAAAGTACACACACCATTGTAATCGTGCGAGTTTCTACTTTCAGATACAACAGGAATTTCTCGAGTTCGTCATTCCGTTCGCGAGATATGGGAGTTTGAAGTTAAGGAATGATTGAGAAACCATCAAAATTTTCGCAAGTCTGATACTCGAAACCAATAACTGGAATGGCCTAGGGGAAAAGTACACAAACCATTGTAATCGTCCGAGTTTCTACTTTCAGATGCTACAGGAATTTCTCGAGTTCGTCATTCCGTTCGCGAGATATGGGAGTTTGAAGTTAAGGAATGGTTGAGAAACAATCAAAATTCTCGCAATTCTGATACTCGAAACCAATAACTACAAAGGCCTAGGGGAAAAATACACATACCTTTGTAATTGGGAGAGTTTCTACTTTCAGATGCAACAGGAATTTCTCGAGTTCGTCAATCCGTTCGCGAGATATGGGAGTTTGAAGTTAAGGAATGGTTGAGAAACCATCAAAATTTTCGCAGGCCTGATACTCGAAACCAATAACTACAGGGGCCCAGGGGAAAAATGCACATACCGTTGAAATCGGGCGAGTTTCTGCTTTCAGATGCAATAGGAAATTCTCGAGTTCGTCAATCCGTTCGCAAGATATGGGAGTTTGAAGTTAAGGAATGCTTGAGAAACCATCAAAATTTTCGCAAGTCTGATACTCGAAACCAATAACTACAATGGCCTAGGTGGAAAATACACATACCGTTGTAAACGGGCGAGTTTCTGCTTTCAGATGCAACAGGAATCACTCGAGTTCGTCAATCCGTTCGCGAGATATGGGAGTTTGAAGTTAAGGAATGGTTGAGAAACAATCAAAATTCTCGCAATTCTGATACTCGAAACCAATAACTACAAAGGCCTAGGGGAAAAATACACATACCTTTGTAATCGGGCGAGTTTCCACTTTCAGATGCAACAGGAATTTCTCGAGTTCGTCAATCCGTTCGCGAGATATGGGAGTTTGAAGTTAAGGACCGGTTGAGAAACCATCGAAATTTTCGCAATTCTGATGCTAGAAACGAATAACTGGAATGGCCTAGGGGAAAAGTACACACACCATTCTAATCGGGCGAGGCTCTACTTTCAGATGCAACAGGAATTTCTCGAGTTCTTCAATCCGTTCGCGAGATATGGGAGTTTGAAGTTAAGGAATGGTTGAGAAACCCTCAAAATTTTCGCAAGTCGGATACTCGAAACCATTAACTACAAAGGCCTAGGGGAAAAACACACATATCTTTGTAATCGGGCGGGTTTCTGCTTTCAGATGCGACAGGAATTTCTCGAGTTCGTCAATCCGTTCGCGAGATATGGGAGTTTGAAGTTAAGGAATGCTTGAGAAACCATCAAAATTTTCGCCAGTCTGATACACGAAACCAATAACTACAAAGGCCTAGGGGAAAAATGCACATACCGTTGAAATCGGGCGAGTTTCTGCTTTCAGATGCAATAGGAAATTCTCGAGTTCGTCAATCCGTTCGCGAGATATGGGAGTTTGAAGTTAAGGAATGCTTGAGAAACCATCAAAATTTTCGCAAGTCTGATACTCGAATCCAATAACAAGTATGGCCTAGGGCAAAAATACACATACCGTTATAATCGGGCGAGTTTCTGCTTCAGATGCAATAGGAAATTCTCGAGTTCGTCAATCCGTTCGCGAGATATGGAAGTTTGAAGTTAAGGAATGATTGAGACACCATCAAAATTTTCGCAAGTCTGATAGTCGAAACCAATAACTGGAATGGCCTAGGGGAAAAGTACACACACCATTGTAATCGTCCGAGTTTCTACTTTCAGATGCTACAGGAATTTCTCGAGTTCGTCATTCCGTTCGCGAGATATGGGAGTTTGAAGTTAAGGAATGGTTGAGAAACCATCAAAATTTTCGCAGGCCTGATACTCGAATCCAATAACTACAGAGGCCTAGGGGAAAAATGCACATACCGTTGAAATCGGGCGAGTTTCTGCTTTCAGATGCAATAGGAAATTCTCGAGTTCGTCAATCCGTTCGCAAGATATGGGAGTTTGAAGTTAAGGAATGCTTGAGAAACCATCAAAATTTTCGCAAGTCTGATACTCGAAACCAATAACTACAATGGCCTAGGTGGAAAATACACATACCGTTGTAAACGGGCGAGTTTCTGCTTTCAGATGCAACAGGAATCTCTCGAGTTCGTCAATCCGTTCGCGAGATATGGGAGTTTGAAGTTAAGGAATGGTTGAGAAACAATTAAAATTCTCGCAATTCTGATACTCGAAACCAATAACTACAAAGGCCTAGGGGAAAAATACACATACCTTTGTAATCGGGCGAGTTTCCACTTTCAGATGCAACAGGAATTTCTCGAGTTCGTCAATCCGTTCGCGAGATATGGGAGTTTGAAGTTAAGGACTGGTTGAGAAACCATCGAAATTTTCGCAATTCTGATGCTAGAAACGAATAACTGGAATGGCCTAGGGGAAAAGTACACACACCATTCCAATCGGGCGAGTCTCTACTTTCAGATGCAACAGGAATTTCTCGAGATCGTCATTCCGTTCGCGAGATATGGGAGTCTGAAGTTAAGGAATGGTTGAGAAACCATCAAAATTTTCGCAATTCTGACGCTAGAAACCAATAACTACAATGGCCTAGGGGAAAAGTACACACACCATTGTAATCGTGCGAGTTTCTACTTTCAGATACAACAGAAATTTCTCGAGTTCGTCATTCCGTTCGCTAGATATGGGAGTTTGAAGTTAAGGAATCGTTGAGAAACCATCAAAATTTTCGCTGGTCTGATACTCGAAACCAATAACTACAAAGGCCTAGTGGAAAAATACACATACGTTTGTAATCGGCAGAGTTTCCACTTTCAGATGCAACAGGAATTTCTCGAGATCGTCATTCCGTTCGCGAGATATGGGAGTCTGAAGTTAAGGAATGGTTGAGAAACCATCGAAATTTTCGCAATTCTGATGCTAGACACGAATAACTGGAATGGCCTAGGGGAAAAGTACAAAAACCATTCTATTCGGGCGAGTCTCTACTTTCAGATGCAACAGGAATTTCTCGAGTTCTTCAATTCGTTCGCGAGATATGGGAGATTGAAGTTAAGGAATGGTTGAGAAACGCTCAAAATTTTCGCAAGTCTGATACTCGAAACCAATAACTACAAAGGCCTAGGGGAAAAACACACATATCTTTGTAATCGGGCGAGTTTCTGCTTTCAGATGCAACAGGAATTTCTCGAGTTCGTCAATCCGTTCGCGAGATATGGGAGTTTGAAGTTAAGGAATGCTTGAGAAACCATCAAAATTTTCGCCAGTCTGATACTCGAAACCAATAACAACAAAGGCCTAGGGGAAAAATGCACATACCTTTGTAATCGGGCGAGTTTCCACTTTCAGATGCAACAGGAATTTCTCGAGATCGTCATTCCGTTCGCGAGATATGGGAGTCTGAAGTTAAGGAATGGTTGAGAAACCATCAAAATTTTCGCAATTCTGACGCTAGAAACCAATAACTACAATGGCCTAGGGGAAAAGTACACACACCATTGTAATCGTGCGAGTTTCTACTTTCAGATACAACAGGAATTTCTCGAGTTCGTCATTCCGTTCGCGAGATACGGGAGTTTGAAGTTAAGGAATGGTTGAGATACCATCAAAATTTTCGCAAGTCTGATACTCGAATCCAATAACAAGTATGGCCTAGGGCAAAAATACACATACCGTTGTAATCGGGCGAGTTTCTGCATTCAGATGCAATAGGAAATTCTCGAGTTCGTCAATCCGTTCGCGAGATATGGGAGTTTGAAGTTAAGGAATGCTTGAGAAACCATCAAAATTTTCGCAATTCTGATGCTAGAAACCAATAACTGGAATGGCCTAGGGGAAAAGTACACACACCATTGTAATCGTCCGAGTTTCTACTTTCAGATGCTACAGGAATTTCTCGAGTTCGTCATTCCGTTCGCGAGATATGGGAGTTTGAAGTTAAGGAATGGTTGAGAAACCATCAAAATTTTCGCAGGCCTGATACTCGAATCCAATAACTACAGAGGCCTAGGGGAAAAATGCACATACCGTTGAAATCGGGCGAGTTTCTGCTTTCAGATGCAATAGGAAATTCTCGAGTTCGTCAATCCGTTCGCAAGATATGGGAGTTTGAAGTTAAGGAATGCTTGAGAAACCATCAAAATTTTCGCAATTCTGATGCTAGAAACGAATAACTGGAATGGCCTAGGGGAAAAGTACACACACCATTCTAATCGGGCGAGTCTCTACTTTCAGATGCAACAGGAATTTCTCGAGATCGTCATTCCGTTCGCGAGATATGGGAGTCTGAAGTTAAGGAATGGTTGAGAAACCATCAAAATTTTCGCAATTCTGACGCTAGAAACCAATAACTACAATTGCCTAGGGGAAAAGTACACACACCATTGTAATCGTGCGAGTTTCTACTTTCAGATACAACAGAAATTTCTCGAGTTCGTCATTCCGTTCGCTAGATATGGGAGTTTGAAGTTAAGGAATCGTTGAGAAACCATCAAAATTTTCGCTGGTCTGATACTCGAAACCAATAACTACAAAGGCCTAGGGGAAAAATACACATACGTTTGTAATCGGCAGAGTTTCCACTTTCAGATGCAACAGGAATTTCTCGAGATCGTCATTCCGTTCGCGAGATATGGGAGTCTGAAGTTAAGGAATGGTTGAGAAACCATCGAAATTTTCGCAATTCTGATGCTAGAAACGAATAACTGGAATGGCCTAGGGGAAAAGTACAAAAACCATTCTATTCGGGCGAGTCTCTACTTTCAGATGCAACAGGAATTTCTCGAGTTCTTCAATCCGTTCGCGAGATATGGGAGATTGAAGTTAAGGAATGGTTGAGAAACGCTCAAAATTTTCGCAAGTCTGATACTCGAAACCAATAACTACAAAGGCCTAGGGGAAAAACACACATATCTTTGTAATCGGGCGAGTTTCTGCTTTCAGATGCAACAGGAATTTCTCGAGTTCGTCAATCCGTTCGCGAGATATGGGAGTTTGAAGTTAAGGAATGCTTGAGAAACCATCAAAATTTTCGCCAGTCTGATACTCGAAACCAATAACTACAAAGGCCTAGGGGAAAAATGCACATACCTTTGTAATCGGGCGAGTTTCCACTTTCAGATGCAACAGGAATTTCTCGAGATCGTCATTCCGTTCGCGAGATATGGGAGTCTGAAGTTAAGGAATGGTTGAGAAACCATCAAAATTTTCGCAATTCTGACGCTAGAAACCAATAACTACAACGGCCTAGGGGAAAAGTACACACACCATTGTAATCGTGCGAGTTTCTACTTTCAGATACAACAGGAATTTCTCGAGTTCGTCATTCCGTTCGCGAGATACGGGAGTTTGAAGTTAAGGAATGGTTGAGATACCATCAAAATTTTCGCAAGTCTGATACTCGAATCCAATAACAAGTATGGCCTAGGGCAAAAATACACATACCGTTGTAATCGGGCGAGTTTCTGCATTCAGATGCAATAGGAAATTCTCGAGTTCGTCAATCCGTTCGCGAGATATGGGAGTTTGAAGTTAAGGAATGCTTGAGAAACCATCAAAATTTTCACAATTCTGATGCTAGAAAACAATAACTGGAATGGCCTAGGGGAAAAGTACACACACCATTCTAATCGTGCGAGTTTCTACTTTCAGATGCAACAGGAATTTCTCGAGTTCGTCATTCCGTTCGCGAGATATGGGCGTTTGATGTTAAGGAATGGTTGAGAAACCATCAAAATTTTCGCAGGCCTGATACTCGAAACCAATAACTACAAAGACCTAGGGGAAAAATGCACATACCGTTGAAATCGGGCGAGTTTCTGCTTTCAGATGCAATAGGAAATTCTCGAGTTCGTCAATCCGTTCGCGAGATATGGGAGTTTGAAGTTAAGGAATGCTTGAGAAACCATCAAAATTTTCGCAAGTCTGATACTCGAATCCAATAACAAGTATGGCCTAGGGCAAGAATACACATACCGTTATAATCGGGCGAGTTTCTGCTTTCAGATGCAATAGGAAATTCTCGAGTTCGTCAATCCGTTCGCGAGATATGGAAGTTTGAAGTTAAGGAATGATTGAGAAACCATCAAAATTTTCGCAAGTCTGATACTCGAAACCAATAACTGGAATGGCCTAGGGGAAAAGTACACACACCATTGTAATCGTGCGAGTTTCTACTTTCAGATGCTACAGGAATTTCTCGAGTTCGTCATTCCGTTCGCGAGATATGGGAGTTTGAAGTTAAGGAATGGTTGAGAAACCATCAAAATTTTCGCAGGCCTGATACTCGAATCCAATAACTACAGAGGCCTAGGGGAAAAATGCACATACCGTTGAAATCGGGCGAGTTTCTGCTTTCAGATGCAATAGGAAATTCTCGAGTTCGTCAATCCGTTCGCAAGATATGGGAGTTTGAAGTTACGGAATGCTTGAGAAACCATCAAAATTTTCGCAAGTCTGATACTCGAAACCAATAACTACAATGGCCTAGGTGGAAAATACACATACCGTTGTAAACGGGCGAGTTTCTGCTTTCAGATGCAACAGGAATCTCTCGAGTTCGTCAATCCGTTCGCGAGATATGGGAGTTTGAAGTTAAGGAATGGTTGAGAAACAATCAAAATTATCGCAATTCTGATACTCGAAACCAATAACTACAAAGGCCTAGGGGAAAAATACACATACCTTTGTAATCGGGCGAGTTTCCACTTTCAGATGCAACAGGAATTTCTCGAGTTCGTCAATCCGTTCGCGAGATATGGGAGTTTGAAGTTAAGGACTGGTTGAGAAACCATCGAAATTTTCGCAATTCTGATGCTAGAAACGAATAACTGGAATGGCCTAGGGGAAAAGTACACACACCATTCTAATCGGGCGAGTCTCTACTTTGAGATGCAACAGGAATTTCTCGAGATCGTCATTCCGTTCGCGAGATATGGGAGTCTGAAGTTAAGGAACGGTTGAGAAAAAATCAAAATTTTCGCAATTCTGACGCTAGAAACCAATAACTACAATGGCCTAAGGGAAAACTACACACATCATTGTAATCGTGCGAGTTTCTACTTTCAGATACAACAGGAATTTCTCGAGTTCGTCATTCCGTTCGCTAGATATGGGAGTTTGAAGTTAAGGAATGGTTGAGAAACCATCAAAATTTTCGCAGGCCTGATACTCGGAACCAATAACTACAAAGGCCTAGGGGAAAAATGCACATACCGTTGAAATCGGGCGAGTTTCTGCTTTCAGATGCAATAGGAAATTCTCGAGTTCGTCAATCCGTTCGCGAGATATGGGAGTTTGAAGTTAAGGAATGCTTGAGAAACCATCAGAATTTTCGCAAGTCTGACACTCGAAACCAATAACTACAAAGGCCTAGGGGAAAAACACACATATCTTAGTAATCGGGCGAGTTTCTGCTTTCAGATGCAACTGGAATTTCTGGAGTTCGTCAATCCGTTCGCGAGATATGGGAGTTTGAAGTTAAGGAATGCTTGAGGAACCATCAAAATTTTCGCCAGTCTGATACTCGAAACCAATAACTACAAAGGCCTAGGGGAGAAATGCACATACCTTTGTAATCGGGCGAGTTTCCACTTTCAGATGCAACAGGAATTTCTCGAGATCGTCATTCCGTTCGCGAGATATGGGAGTTTGAAGTTAAGGAATGGTTGAGAAACCATCAAAATTTTGGCAGGCCTGATACTCGAAACCAATAACTACAAAGGCCTAGGGGAAAAATGCACATACCGTTGAAATCGGGCGAGTTTCTGCTTTCAGATGCAAAAGGAAATTCTCGAGTTCGTCAATCCGTTCGCGAGATATGGAAGTTTGAAGTTAAGGAATGATTGAGGAACCTTCAAAATTTTCGCAAGTCTGATACTCGAAACCAATAACTGGAATGGCCTAGGGGAAAAGTACACACACCATTGTAATCGTGCGTGTTTCTACTTTCAGATGCAACAGGAATTTCTCGAGTTCGTCATTCCGTTCGCGAGATATGGGAGTTTGAAGTTAAGGAATGCTTGAGAAACCATCAGAATTTTCGCAAGTCTGACACTCGAAACCAATAACTACAAAGGCCTAGGGGAAAAACACACATATCTTTGTAATCGGGCGAGTTTCTGCTTTCAGATGCAACTGGAATTTCTGGAGTTCGTCAATCCGTTCGCGAGATATGGAAGTTTGAAGTTAAGGAATGATTGAGGAACCTTCAAAATTTTCGCAAGTCTGATACTCGAAACCAATAACTGGAATGGCCTAGGGGAAAAGTACACACACCATTGTAATCGTGCGAGTTTCTACTTTCAGATGCAACAGGAATTTCTCGAGTTCGTCATTCCGTTCGCGAGATATGGGAGTTTGAAGTTAAGGAATGGTTGAGAAACCATCAAAATTTTCGCAGGCCTGATACTCGAAACCAATAACTACAAAGGCCTAGGGGAAAAACACACATATCTTTGTAATCGGGCGAGTTTCTGCTTTTAGATGCAACAGGAATTTCTCGAGTTCGTCAATCCGTTCGCGAGATATGGGAGTTTGAAGTTAAGGAATGCTTGAGAAACCATCAAAATTTTCGCCAGTCTGATACTCGAAACCAATAACTACAAAGGCCTAGGGGAAAAATGCACATACCGTTGAAATCGGGCGAGTTTCTGCTTTCAGATGCAATAGGAAATTCTCGAGTTCGTCAATCCGTTCGCGAGATATGGGAGTTTGAAGTTAAGGAATGCTTGAGAAACCATCAAAATTTTCGCAAGTCTGATACTCGAAACCAATAACTACAAAGGCCTAGGGGAAAAACACACATATCTTTGTAATCGGGCGAGTTTCTGCTTTCAGATGCAACTGGAATTTCTGGAGTTCGTCAATCCGTTCGCGAGATATGGGAGTTTGCAGTTAAGGAATGCTTGAGAAACCATCAAAATTTTCGCCAGTCTGATACTCGAAACCAATAACTACAAAGGCCTAGGGGAAAAATGCACATACCTTTGTAATCGGGCGAGTTTCCACTTTCAGATGCAACAGGAATTTCTCGAGATCGTCATTCCGTTCGCGAGATATGGGAGTTTGAAGTTAAGGAATGGTTGAGAAACCATCAAAATTTTGGCAGGCCTGATACTCGAAACCAATAACTACAAAGGCCTAGGGGAAAAATGCACATACCGTTGAAATCGGGCGAGTTTCTGCTTTCAGATGCAATAGAAAATTCTCGAGTTCGTCAATCCGTTCCCGAGATATGGGAGTTTGAAGTTAAGGAATGCTTGAGAAACCATCAAAATTTTCGCAAGTCTGATACTCGAATCCAATAACAAGTATGGCCTAGGGCAGAAATACACATACCGTTGTAATCGGGCGCGTTTCTGCTTTCAGATGCAATAGGAAATTCTCGAGTTCGTCAATCCGTTCGCGAGATATGGAAGTTTGAAGTTAAGGAATGATTGAGGAACCTTCAAAATTTTCGCAAGTCTGATACTCGAAACCAATAACTGGAATGGCCTAGGGGAAAAGTACACACACCATTGTAATCGTGCGAGTTTCTACTTTCAGATGCAACAGGAATTTCTCGAGTTCGTCATTCCGTTCGCGAGATATGGGAGTTTGGAGTTAAGGAATGGTTGAGAAACCAGAAAAATTTTCGCAGGCCTGATACTCGAAACCAATAACTACAAAGGCCTAGGGGAAAAATGCACATACCGTTGTAATCGGGCGAGTTTCTGCTTTCAGATGCAATAGGAAATTCTCGAGTTCGTCAATCCGTTCGCGAGATATGGAAGTTTGAAATTAAGGAATGATTGAGGAACCTTCAAAATTTTCGCAAGTCTGATACTCGAAACCAATAACTGGAATGGCCTAGGGGAAAAGTACACACACGATTGTAATCGTGCGAGTTTCTACTTTCAGATGCAACAGGAATTTCTCGAGTTCGTCATTCCGTTCGCGAGATATGGGAGTTTGAAGTTAAGGAATGGTTGAGAAACCATCAAAATTTTGGCAGGCCTGATACTCGAAACCAATAACTACAAAGGCCTAGGGGTAAAATGCACATACCGTTGAAATCGGGCGAGTTTCTGCTTTCAGATGCAATATGAAATTCTCGAGTTCGTCAATCCGTTCCCGAGATATGGGAGTTTGAAGTTAAGGAATGCTTGTGAAACCATCAAAACTTTCGCAAGTCTGATACTCGAATCCAATAACAAGTATGGCCTAGGGCAAAAATACACATACCGTTGTAATCGGGCGAGTTTCTGCTTTCAGATGCAATAGGAAATTCTCGAGTTCGTCAATCCGTTCGCGAGATATGGAAGTTTGAAGTTAAGGAATGATTGAGAAACCATCAAAATTTTCGCAAGTCTGATACTCGAAACCAATAACTGGAATGGCCTAGGGGAAAAGTACACACACCATTGTAATCGTGCGAGTTTCTACTTTCAGATGCAACAGGAATTTCTCGAGTTGGTCATTCCGTTCGCGAGATATGGGAGTTTGAAGTTAAGGAATGGTTGAGAAACCATCAAAATTTTCGCAGGCCTGATACTCGAAACCAATAACTACATAGGCCTAGGGGGAAAATGCACATACCGTTGTAATCGGGCGAGTTTCCACTTTCAGATGCAACAGGAATTTCTCGAGTTCGTCATTCCGTTCGCGAGATATGGGAGTTTGAAGTTAAGGAATGGTTGAGAAACCATCAAAATTTTGGCAGGCCTGATACTCGAAACCAATAACTACAAAGGCCTAGGGGAAAAATGCACATACCGTTGAAATCGGGCGAGTTTCTGCTTTCAGATGCAATAGGAAATTCTCGAGTTCGTCAATCCGTTCCCGAGATATGGGAGTTTGAAGTTAAGGAATGCTTGTGAAACCATCAAAATTTTCGCAAGTCTGATACTCGAATCCAATAACAAGTATGGCCTAGGGCAAAAATACACATACCGTTGTAATCGGGCGAGTTTCTGCTTTCAGATGCAATAGGAAATTCTCGAGTTCGTCAATCCGTTCGCGAGATATGGAAGTTTGAAGTTAAGGAATGATTGAGAAACCATCAAAATTTTCGCAAGTCTGATACTCGAAACCAATAACAGGAATGGCCTAGGGGAAAAGTACACACACCATTGTAATCGTGCGAATTTCTACTTTCAGATGCAACAGGAATTTCTCGAGTTGGTCATTCCGTTCGCGAGATATGGGAGTTTGAAGTTAAGGAATGGTTGAGAAACCAGAAAAATTTTCGCAGGCCTGATACTCGAAACCAATAACTACATAGGCCTAGGGGAAAAATGCACATACCTTTGTAATCGGGCGAGTTTCCACTTCCAGATGCAACAGGAAATTCTCGAGTTCGTCAATCCGTTCGCAAGATGTGGGAGTTTGAAGTTAAGGAATGCTTGAGAAACCATCAAAATTTTCGCAAGTCTGATACTCGAAACCAATCACTACAATGGCCTAGGGGGAAAATACACATGCCGTTGTAATCAGGCGAGTTTCTGCTTTCAGATGCAACAGGAGTTTCTCGAGTTCGTCAATCCGTTCGCGAGATATGGGAGTTTGAGGTTAAGGAATGCTTGAGAAACCATCAAAATTTTCGCCAGTCTGATACTCGAAACCAATAACTACAAAGGCCTAGGGGAAAAATGCACATACCTTTGTAATCGGGCGAGTTTCCACTTCCAGATGCAACAGGAAATTCTCGAGTTCGCCAATCCGTTCGCGAGATATGGGAGTTTGAAGTTAAGGAATGCTTGAGAAACCATCAAAATTTTCGCAAGTCTGATACTCGAATCCAATAACAAGTATGGCCTAGGGCAAAAATACACATACCGTTGTAATCGGGCGAGTTTCTGCTTTCAGATGCAATAGGAAATTCTCGAGTTCGTCAATCCGTTCGCGAGATATGGAAGTTTGAAGTTAAGGAATGATTGAGAAACAATCAAAATTTTCGCAAGTCTGATACTCGAAACCAATAACTGGTATGGCCTAGGGGAAAAGTACACAAACCATTGTAATCGTGCGAGTTTCTACTTTCAGATGCAACAGGAATTTCTCGAGTTCGTCATTCCGTTCGCGAGATATGGGAGTTTGGAGTTAAGGAATGGTTGAGAAACCAGAAAAATTTTCGCAGGCCTGATACTCGAAACCAATAACTACATAGGCCTAGGGGAAAAATGCACATACCTTTGAAATCGGGCGAGTTTCTGCTTTCAGATGCAATAGGAAATTCTCGAGTTCGTCAATCCGTTCGCAAGATGTGGGAGTTTGAAGTTAAGGAATGCTTGAGAAACCATCAAAATTTTCGCAAGTCTGATACTCGAAACCAATCACTACAATGGCCTAGGGGGAAAATACACATGCCGTTGTAATCGGGCGAGTTTCTGCTTTCAGATGCAACAGGAGTTTCTCGAGTTCGTCAATCCGTTCGCGAGATATGGGAGTTTGAGGTTAAGGAATGCTTGAGAAACCATCAAAATTTTCGCAAGTCTGATACTCGAAACCAATCACTACAATGGCCTAGGGGGAAAATACACATGCCGTTGTAATCGGGCGAGTTTCTGCTTTCAGATGCAACAGGAGTTTCTCGAGTTCGTCAATCCGTTCGCGAGATATGGGAGTTTGAGGTTAAGGAATGCTTGAGAAACCATCAAAATTTTCGCCAGTCTGATACTCGAAACCAATAACTACAAAGGCCTAGGGGAAAAATGCACATACCGTTGTAATCGGGCGAGTTTCCACTTCCAGATGCAACAGGAAATTCTCGAGTTCGTTAATCCGTTCGCGAGATATGGGAGTTTGAAGTTAAGGAATGCTTGAGAAACCATCAAAATTTTCGCAAGTCTGATACTCGAATCCAATAACAAGTATGGCCTAGGGCAAAAATACACATACCGTTGTAATCGGGCGAGTTTCTGCTTTCAGATGCAATAGGAAATTCTCCAGTTCGTCAATCCGTTCGCGAGATATGGAAGTTTGAAGTTAAGGAATGATTGAGAAACCATCAAAATTTTCGCAAGTCTGATACTCGAAACCAATAACTGGAATGGCCTAGGGGAAAAGTACACAAACCATTGTAATCGTGCGAGTTTCTACTTTCAGATGCAACAGGAATTTCTCGAGTTCGTCATTCCGTTCGCGAGATATGGGAGTTTGGAGTTAAGGAATGGTTGAGAAACCAGAAAAATTTTCGCAGGCCTGATACTCGAAACCAATAACTACAAAGGCCTAGGGGAAAAATGCACATACCGTTGAAATCGGGCGAGTTTCTGCTTTCAGATGCAATAGGAAATTCTCGAGTTCGTCAATCCGTTCGCAAGATGTGGGAGTTTGAAGTTAAGGAATGCTTGAGAAACCATCGAAATTTTCGCAAGTCTGATACTCGAAACCAATAACTGGAATGGCCTTGGGGAAAAGTACACAAACCATTGTAATCGTGCGAGTTTCTGCTTTCAGATGCAATAGGAAATTCTCGAGTTCGTCAATCCGTTCGCGAGATATGGGAGTTTGAGGTTAAGGAATGCTTGAGAAACCATCAAAATTTTCGCCAGTCTGATACTCGAAACCAATAACTACAAAGGCCTAGGGGAAAAATGCACATACCGTTGTAATCGGGCGAGTTTCCACTTCCAGATGCAACAGGAAATTCTCGAGTTCGTTAATCCGTTCGCGAGATATGGGAGTTTGAAGTTAAGGAATGCTTGAGAAACCATCAAAATTTTCGCAAGTCTGATACTCGAATCCAATAACAAGTATGGCCTAGGGCAAAAATACACATACCGTTGTAATCGGGCGAGTTTCTGCTTTCAGATGCAATAGGAAATTCTCCAGTTCGTCAATCCGTTCGCGAGATATGGAAGTTTGAAGTTAAGGAATGATTGAGAAACCATCAAAATTTTCGCAAGTCTGATACTCGAAACCAATAACTGGAATGGCCTAGGGGAAAAGTACACAAACCATTGTAATCGTGCGAGTTTCTACTTTCAGATGCAACAGGAATTTCTCGAGTTCGTCATTCCGTTCGCGAGATATGGGAGTTTGGAGTTAAGGAATGGTTGAGAAACCAGAAAAATTTTCGCAGGCCTGATACTCGAAACCAATAACTACAAAGGCCTAGGGGAAAAATGCACATACCGTTGAAATCGGGCGAGTTTCTGCTTTCAGATGCAATAGGAAATTCTCGAGTTCGTCAATCCGTTCGCAAGATGTGGGAGTTTGAAGTTAAGGAATGCTTGAGAAACCATCGAAATTTTCGCAAGTCTGATACTCGAATCCAATAACAAGTATGGCCTAGGGCAAAAATACACATACCGTTGTAATCGGGCGAGTTTCTGCTTTCAGATGCAATAGGAAATTCTCGAGTTCGTCAATCCGTTCGCGAGATATGGGAGTTTGAATTTAAGGAATGCTTAAGAAACCATCAAAATTTTCGCAATTCTGATGCTAGAAAACAATAACTGGAATGGCCTAGGGGAAAAGTATACACACCATTGTAATCGTGCGACTTTCCACTTCCAGATGCAACAGGAAATTCTCGAGTTCGCCAATCCGTTCGCGAGATATGGGAGTTTGAAGTTAAGGAATGCTTGAGAAACCATCAAAATTTTCGCAAGTCTGATACTCGAATCCAATAACAAGTATGGCCTAGGGCAAAAATACACATACCGTTGTAATCGGGCGAGTTTCTGCTTTCAGATGCGATAGGAAATTCTCGAGTTCGTCAATCCGTTCGCGAGATATGGAAGTTTGAAGTTAAGGAATGATTGAGAAACCATCAAAATTTTCGCAAGTCTGATACTCGAAACCAATAACTGGAATGGCCTTGGGGAAAAGTACACAAACCATTGTAATCGTGCGAGTTTCTACTTTCAGATGCAACAGGAATTTCTCGAGTTCGTCATTCCGTTCGCGAGATATGGGAGTTTGGAGTTAAGGAATGGTTGAGAAACCAGAAAAATTTTCGCAGGCCTGATACTCGAAACCAATAACTACAAAGGCCTAGGGGAAAAATGCACATACCGTTGAAATCGGGCGAGTTTCTGCTTTCAGATGCAATAGGAAATTCTCGAGTTCGTCAATCCGTTCGCAAGATGTGGGAGTTTGAAGTTAAGGAATGCTTGAGAAACCATCGAAATTTTCGCAAGTCTGATACTCGAATCCAATAACAAGTATGGCCTAGGGCAAAAATACACATACCGTTGTAATCGGGCGAGTTTCTGCTTTCAGATGCAATAGGAAATTCTCGAGTTCGTCAATCCGTTCGCGAGATATGGGAGTTTGAATTTAAGGAATGCTTAAGAAACCATCAAAATTTTCGCAATTCTGATGCTAGAAAACAATAACTGGAATGGCCTAGGGGAAAAGTACACACACCATTGTAATCGTGCGAGTTTCCACTTCCAGATGCAACAGGAAATTCTCGAGTTCGCCAATCCGTTCGCGAGATATGGGAGTTTGAAGTTAAGGAATGCTTGAGAAACCATCAAAATTTTCGCAAGTCTGATACTCGAATCCAATAACAAGTATGGCCTAGGGCAAAAATACACATACCGTTGTAATCGGGCGAGTTTCTGCTTTCAGATGCAATAGGAAATTCTCGAGTTCGTCAATCCGTTCGCGAGATATGGAAGTTTGAAGTTAAGGAATGATTGAGAAACCATCAAAATTTTCGCAAGTCTGATACTCGAAACCAATAACTGGAATGGCCTAGGGGAAAAGTACACAAACCATTGTAATCGTGCGTGTTTCTACTTTCAGATGCAACAGGAATTTCTCGAGTTCGTCATTCCGTTCGCGAGATATGGGAGTTTGAAGTTAAGGAATGGTTGAGAAACCATCAAAATTTTCGCAGGCCTGACGCTCGAAACCAATAACTACATAGGCCTAGGGGAAAAATGCACATACCTTTGAAATCGGGCGAGCTTCTGCTTTCAGATGCAATAGGAAATTCTCGAGTTCGTCAATCCGTTCGAAAGATGTGGGAGTTTGAAGTTAAGGAATGCTTGAGAAACCATCAAAATTTTCGCAAGTCTGATACTCGAAACCAATCACTACAATGGCCTAGGGGGAAAATACACATACCGTTGTAATCGGGCGAGTTTCTGTTTTCAGATGCAATAGGAAATTCTCGAGTTCGTCTATCCGTTGGCGAGATATGGAAGTTTGAAGTTAAGGAATGATTGAGAAACCATCAAAATTTTCGCAAGTCTGATACTCGAATCCAATAACAAGTATGGCCTAGGGCAAAAATACACATACCGTTGTAATCGGGCGAGTTTCTGCTTTCAGATGCAATAGGAAATTCTCGAGTTCGTCAATCCGTTCGCGAGATATGGAAGTTTGAAGTTAAGGAATGATTGAGAAACCATCAAAATTTTCGCAAGTCTGATACTCGAAACCAATAACTGGAATGGCCTAGGGGAAAAGTACACAAACCATTGTAATCGTGCGAGTTTCTACTTTCAGATGCAACAGGAATTTCTTGAGTTCGTCATTCCGTTCGCGAGATATGGGAGTTTGGAGTTAAGGAATGGTTGAGAAACCAGAAAAATTTTCGCAGGCCTGATACTCGAAACCAATAACTACAAAGGCCTAGGGGAAAAATGCACATACCGTTGAAATCGGGCGAGTTTCTGCTTTCAGATGCAATAGGAAATTCTCGAGTTCGTCAATCCGTTCGCAAGATGTGGGAGTTTGAAGTTAAGGAATGCTTGAGAAACCATCGAAATTTTCGCAAGTCTGATACTCGAATCCAATAACAAGTATGGCCTAGGGCAAAAATACACATACCGTTGTAATCGGGCGAGTTTCTGCTTTCAGATGCAATAGGAAATTCTCGAGTTCGTCAATCCGTTCGCGAGATATGGGAGTTTGAATTTAAGGAATGCTTAAGAAACCATCAAAATTTTCGCAATTCTGATGCTAGAAAACAATAACTGGAATGGCCTAGGGGAAAAGTACACACACCATTGTAATCGTGCGAGTTTCTACTTTCAGATGCAACAGGAATTTCTCGAGTTCGTCATTCCGTTCGCGAGATATGGGAGTTTGAAGTTAAGGAATGGTTGAGAAACCATCAAAATTTTGGCAGGCCTGATACTCGAAACCAATAACTACAAAGGCCTAGGGGAAAAATGCACATACCGTTGAAATCGGGCGAGTTTCTGCTTTCAGATGCAATAGGAAATTCTCGAGTTCGTCAATCCGTTCCCGAGATATGGGAGTTTGAAGTTAAGGAATGCTTGAGAAACCATCAAAATTTTCGCAAGTCTGATACTCGAATCCAATAACAAGTATGGCCTAGGGCAAAAATACACATACCGTTGTAATCGGGCGAGTTTCTGCTTTCAGATGCAATAGGAAATTCTCGAGTTCGTCAATCCGTTCGCGAGATATGGAAGTTTGAAGTTAAGGAATGATTGAGAAACCATCAAAAATTTCGCAAGTCTGACACTCGAAACCAATAACTGGAATGGCCTAGGGGAAAAGTACACAAACCATTGTAATCGTGCGAGTTTCTACTTTCAGATGCAACAGGAATTTCTCGAGTTCGTCATTCCGTTCGCGAGATATGGGAGTTTGAAGTTAAGGAATGGTTGAGAAACCATCAAAATTTTCGCAGGCCTGATACCCGAAACCAATAACTACATAGGCCTAGGGGAAAAATGCACATACCGTTGAAATCGGGCGAGTTTCTGCTTTCAGATGCAATAGGAAATTCTCGAGTTCGTCAATCCGTTCGCGAGATATGGGAGTTTGAAGTTAAGGAATGCTTGAGAAACCATCAAAATTTTCGCCAGTCTGATACTCGAAACCAATAACTACAAAGGCCTAGGGGAAAAATGCACATACCTTTGTAATCGGGCGAGTTTCCACTTCCAGATGCAACAGGAATTTCTCGAGATCGTCATTCCGTTCGCGAGACATGGGAGTTTGAAGTTAAGGAATGCTTGAGAAACCATCAAAATTTTCGCCAGTCTGATAATCGAAACCAATAACTACAGAGGCCTAGGGGAAAAATGCACATACCTTTGTAATCGGGCGAATTTCCACTTTCAGATGCAACAGGAATTTCTCGAGATCGTCATTCCGTTCGCGAGATATGGGAGTTTGAAGTTAAGGAATGGTTGAGAAACCATCAAAATTTTGGCAGGCCTGATACTCGAAACCAATAACTACAAACGCCTAGGGGAAAAATGCACATACCGTTGAAATCGTGCGAGTTTCTACTTTCAGATGCAACAGGAATTTCTCGAGTTCGTCATTCCGTTCGCGAGATATGGGAGTTTGAAGTTAAGGAATGGTTGAGAAACCATCAAAATTTTCGCAGGCCTGATACTCGAAACCAATAACTACAAATGCCTAGGGGAAAAATGCACATACCGTTGAAATCGGGCGAGTTTCTGCTTTCAGATGCAATAGGAAATTCTCGATTTCGTCAATCCGTTCGCAAGATGTGGGAGTTTGAAGTTAAGGAATGCTTGAGAAACCATCAAAATTTTCGCAGGCCTGATACTCGAAACCAATAACTACAAATGCCTAGGGGAAAAATGCACATACCGTTGAAATCGGGCGAGTTTCTGCTTTCAGATGCAATAGGAAATTCTCGATTTCGTCAATCCGTTCGCAAGATGTGGGAGTTTGAAGTTAAGGAATGATTGAGAAACCATCAAAATTTTCGCAAGTCTGATGCTCGAAACCAATAACTGGAATGGCCTAGGGGAAAAGTACACACACCATTGTAATCGTGCGAGTTTCTACTTTCAGATGCAACAGGAACTTCTCGAGTTCGTCATTCCGTTCGCGAGATATGGGAGTTTGAAGTTAATGAATGGTTGAGAAACCATTAAAATTTTCGCAAATCTGATACTCGAAACCAATAACTACAAAGCCATAGGGGAAAAATACACATACCGTTGTAATCGGGCGAGTTTCCACTTTCAGATGCAACAGGAATTTCTCGAGTTCATCAATCCGTTCGCGAGATATGGCTGTTTGAAGTTAAGGAATGCTTGAGAAGCAATCAAAATTTTCGCAAGTCTGATACTCGAAACCAATAACTACAAAGGCCTAGGGGAAAAATGCACATACCTTTGTAATCGGGCGAGTTTCCACTTTCAGATGCAACAGGAATTTCTCGAGTACGTCAATCCGTTCGCGAGATATGGAAGTTTGAAGTTAAGGAACGATTGAGAAACCATCAAAATTTTCGCAAGTCTGATACTCGAAACCAATAACTGTAATGCCCTAGGGGAAAAGTACACACACCATTGTAATCATGCGAGTTTCTACTTTCAGATGCAACAGGAATTTCTCGATTTCGTCATTCCGTTCGCGAGATATGGGAGTTTGAAGTTAAGGAATGGTTGAGAAACCCTCAAAATTTTCGCAAGTCTGATACTCGAAACCAATAACTACAAAGGCATAGGGGAAAAACACACATACCTTTGTAATCGGGCGAGTTTCCACTTTCAGATGCAACAGGAATTTTTCGAGATCGTCATTCCGTTCGCGAGATATGGGAGTTTGAAGTTAAGGAATGGTTGAGAAACCATCAAAATTTTCGCAATTCTGATGCTAGAAACGAATAACTGGAATGGCCTAGGGGAAAAGTACACACACCATTCTATTCGGGCGAGTTTCTGCTTTCAGATGCAACAGGAATTTCTCGAGTTCGTCAATCCTTTCGCGAGATATGGGAGTTTGAAGTTAAGGAATGGTTGAGGAACCTTGAAAATTTTCGCTGGTCTGATACTCGAAACCAATAACTGGAATGGCCTAGGTCAAAAATACACATACTGTTGTAATCGCGCGAGTTTCTGCTGTCAGATGGATCAGGAATTTCTCGAGTTCGTCAATCCGTTCGCGAGATATGGGAGTTTGAAGTTAAGGAATGCTTGAGAAACCATCAAAATTTTCGCAAGTCTGATACTCGAATCCAATAATAACTATGGACTAGGGCAAAAATACACATACCGTTGTAATCGGGCGAGTTGCAGCTTTCAGATGCAATAGGAAATTCTTGTGTTCGTCAATCTGTTCGCGAGATATGGAAGTTTGAAGTTAAGGAATGATTGAGAATCCATCAAAATTTTCGCAAGTCTGATACTCGAAACCAATAACTGGAATGGCCTAGGGGAAAAGTACACACACCATTGTATTCGTGCGAGTTTCTACTTTCAGATGCAACAGGAACTTCTCGAGTTCGTCATTCCGTTCGCGAGATATGGGAGTTTGAAGTTAATGAATGGTTGAGAAACCATTAAAATTTTCGCAAATCTGATACTCGAAACCAATAACTACAAAGCCATAGGGGAAAAATGCACATACCTTTGTAATCGGGCGAGTTTCCACTTTCAGATGCAACAGCAATTTCTCGAGTTCGTCAATCCGTTCGCGAGATATGGGAGTTTGAAGTTAAGGAATGGTTGAGAAACCATAAAAATTTCCGCAATTCTGATGCTAAAAACCAATAACTACAATGGCCTAGGGGAAAAATACACATACCGTTGTAATCGGGCGAGTTTCCACTTTCAGATGCAACAGGAATTTCTCGAGTTCATCATTCCGTTCGCGAGACATGGGAGTTTGAAGTTAAGGAATGGTTGAGAAACCATCAAAATTTTCGCAAGTCTGATGCCAGAAACCAATAAATACAATGACCTAGGGGAAAATACACATACCGTTGTAATCGGGCGAGTTTCTGCTTTCAGATGCAACAGGAATTTCTCGAGTTCGTCAATCCGTTCGCGAGATATGGCTGTTTGAAGTTAAGGAATGCTTGAGAAGCAATCAAAATTTTCGCAAGTCTGATACCCGAAACCAATAACTACAAAGGCCTAGGGGAAAAATGCACATACCTTTGTAATCGGGCGAGTTTCCACTTTCAGATGCAACAGGAATTTCTCGAGTGCGTCATTCCGTTCGCGAGATATGGAAGTTTGAAGTTAAGGAACGATTGAGAAACCAGCAAAATTTTCGCAAGTCTGATACTCGAAACCAATAACTGTAATGCCCTAGGGGAAAAGTACACACACCATTGTAATCATGCGAGTTTCTACTTTCAGATGCAACAGGAATTTCTCGATTTCGCCATTCCGTTCGCGAGATATGGGAGTTTGAAGTTAAGGAATGGTTGAGAAACCATCAAAATTTTCGCAAGTCTGATACTCGAAACCAATAACTACAAAGGCATAGGGGAAAAATGAACATACCCTTGTAATCGGGCGAGTTTCCACTTTCAGATGCAACAGGAATTTCTCGAGTTCGTCATTCCGTTCGCGAGATATGGGAGTTTGAAGTTAAGGAATGCTTGAGAAACCATGAAAATTATCGCTGGTCTGATACTCGAAACCAATAACTGGAATGGCTTAGGGGAAAAATACACATACCGCTGTAATCGGGCGAGTTTCTGCTGTCAGATGCAAAAGGAATTTCTCGAGTTCGTCAATCCGTTCGCGAGATATGGGAGTTTTAAGTTAAGGAATGGTAGAGAAACCTTCAAAATTTTCGCTGGTCTGATACTCGAAACCAATAACTGGAATTTCCTAGGGGAAAAGTGCACACACCATTGTATTCGCGCGAGTTTCTACTTTCAGATGCAACAGGAATTTCTCGAGTTCGTCATTCCGTTCGCGAGATATGGGAGTTTGAAGTTAAGGAATGGTTGAGAAACCATCAAAATTTTCGAAAGTCTGATACTCGAAACCAATAACTACAAAGCCATAGGGGAAAAATGCACATACTTTTGTAATTGGGAGAGTTTCTACTTTCAGATGCAACAGGAATTTCTCGAGTTCGTCAATCCGTTCGCGAGATATGGGAGTTAGAAGTTATTGAACGCTTGAGAAACCATCAAAATTTTCGCAAGTCTGATACTCGAAACCAATAACTACAAAGGCATAGGGGAAAAATGCACATACCTTTGTAATTGGGAGAGTTTCTACTTTCAGATGCAACAGGAATTTCTCGAGTGCGTCATTCCGTTCGCGAGATATGGGAGTTTGAAGTTAAGGAATGGTTGAGAAACCATAAAAATTTTCGCAATTCTGATGCTAAAAACCAATAACTACAATGGCCTAGGGGAAAAATACACATACCGTTGTAATCGGGCGAGTTTCCACTTTCAGATGCAACAGGAATTTCTCGAGTTCATCATTCCGTTCGCGAGACATGGGAGTTTGAAGTTAAGGAATGGTTGAGAAACCATCAAAATTTTCGCAAGTCTGATGCCAGAAACCAATAAATACAATGACCTAGGGGAAAATACACATACCGTTGTAATCGGGCGAGTTTCTGCTTTCAGATGCAACAGGAATTTCTCGAGTTCGTCAATCCGTTCGCGAGATATGGCTGTTTGAAGTTAAGGAATGCTTGAGAAGCAATCAAAATTTTCGCAAGTCTGATACCCGAAACCAATAACTACAAAGGCCTAGGGGAAAAATGCACATACCTTTGTAATCGGGCGAGTTTCCACTTTCAGATGCAACAGGAATTTCTCGAGTGCGTCATTCCGTTCGCGAGATATGGAAGTTTGAAGTTAAGGAACGATTGAGAAACCATCAAAATTTTCGCAAGTCTGATACTCGAAACCAATAACTGTAGTGCCCTAGGGGAAAAGTACACACACCATTGTAATCATGCGAGTTTCTACTTTCAGATGCAACAGGAATTTCTCGATTTCGCCATTCCGTTCGCGAGATATGGGAGTTTGAAGTTAAGGAATGGTTGAGAAACCATCAAAATTTTCGCAAGTCTGATACTCGAAACCAATAACTACAAAGGCATAGGGGAAAAACACACATATCTTTGTAATCGGGCGAGTTTCTGCTTTCAGATGCAACAGGAATTTCTCGAGTTTGTCAATCCGTTCGCGAGATATGGGAGTTTGAAGTTAAGGAATGCTAGAGAAACCATCAAAATTTTCGCCAGTCTGATACTCGAAACCAATAACTACAAAGGCCTAGGGGAAAAATGCACATACCGTTGAAATCGGGCGAGTTTCTGCTTTCAGATGCAATAGGAAATTCTCGAGTTCGTCAATCCGTTCGCGAGATATGGGAGTTTGAAGTTAAGGAATGCTTGAGAAACCATCAGAATTTTCGCAAGTCTGACACTCGAAACCAATAACTACAAAGGCCTAGGGGAAAAACACACATATCTTTGTAATCGGGCGAGTTTCTGCTTTCAGATGCAATTGGAATTTCTGGAGTTCGTCAATCCGTTCGCGAGATATGGGAGTTTGAAGTTAAGGAATGCTTGGGGAACCATCAAAATTTTCGCCAGTCTGATACTCGAAACCAATAACTACAAAGGCCTAGGGAAAAATGCACATACCTTTGTAATCGGGCGAGTTTCCACTTTCAGATGCAACAGGAATTTCTCGAGATCGTCATTCCGTTCGCGAGATATGGGAGTTTGAAGTTAAGGAATGGTTGAGAAACCATCAAAATTTTGGCAGGCCTGATACTCGAAACCAATAACTACAAAGGCCTAGGGGAAAAATGCACATACCGTTGAAATCGGGCGAGTTTCTGCTTTCAGATGCAAAAGGAAATTCTCGAGTTCGTCAATCCGTTCGCGAGATATGGAAGTTTGAAGTTAAGGAATGATTGAGGAACCTTCAAAATTTTCGCAAGTCTGATACTCGAAACCAATAACTGGAATGGCCTAGGGGAAAAGTACACACACCATTGTAATCGTGCGAGTTTCTACTTTCAGATGCAAAAGGAATTTCTCGAGTTCGTCAATCCGTTCGCGAGATATGGAAGTTTGAAGTTAAGGAATGATTGAGGAACCTTCAAAATTTTCGCAAGTCTGATACTCGAAACCAATAACTGGAATGGCCTAGGGGAAAAGTACACACACCATTGTAATCGTGCGAGTTTCTACTTTCAGATGCAACAGGAATTTCTCGAGTTCGTCATTCCGTTCGCGAGATATGGGAGTTTGAAGTTAAGGAATGGTTGAGAAACCATCAAAATTTTCGCAGGCCTGATACTCGAAACCAATAACTACAAAGGCCTAGGGGAAAAACACACATATCTTTGTAATCGGGCGAGTTTCTGCTTTCAGATGCAACGGGAATTTCTCGAGTTCGTCAATCCGTTCGCGAGATATGGGAGTTTGAAGTTAAGGAATGCTTGAGAAACCATCAAAATTTTCGCCAGTCTGATACTCGAAACCAATAACTACAAAGGCCTAGGGGAAAAATGCACATACCTTTGAAATCGGGCGAGTTTCTGCTTTCAGATGCAATAGGAAATTCTCGAGTTCGTCAATCCGTTCGCGAGATATGGGAGTTTGAAGTTAAGGAATGCTTGAGAAACCATCAAAATTTTCGCCAGTCTGATACTCGAAACCAATAACTACAAAGGCCTAGGGGAAAAATGCACATACCGTTGAAATCGGGCGAGTTTCTGCTTTCAGATGCAATAGGAAATTCTCGAGTTCGTCAATCCGTTCGCGAGGTATGGAAGTTTGAAGTTAAGGAATGATTGAGGAACCTTCAAAATTTTCGCAAGTCTGATACTCGAAACCAATAACTGGAATGGCCTAGGGGAAAAGTACACACGCCATTGTAATCGTGCGAGTTTCTACTTTCAGATGCAACAGGAATTTCTCGAGTTCGTCAATCCGTTCGCGAGATATGGAAGTTTGAAGTTAAGGAATGATTGAGGAACCTTCAAAATTTTCGCAAGTCTGATACTCGAAACCAATAACTGGAATGGCCTAGGGGAAAAGTACACACACCATTGTAATCGTGCGAGTTTCTACTTTCAGATGCAACAGGAATTTCTCGAGTTCGTCATTCCGTTCGCGAGATATGGGAGTTTGAAGTTAAGGAATGGTTGAGAAACCATCAAAATTTTCGCAGGCCTGATACTCGAAACCAATAACTACAAAGGCCTAGGGGAAAAACACACATATCTTTGTAATCGGGCGAGTTTCTGCTTTCAGATGCAACAGGAATTTCTCGAGTTCGTCAATCCGTTCGCGAGATATGGGAGTTTGAAGTTAAGGAATGCTTGAGAAACCATCAAAATTTTCGCCAGTCTGATACTCGAAACCAATAACTACAAAGGCCTAGGGGAAAAATGCACATACCGTTGAAATCGGGCGAGTTTCTGCTTTCAGATGCAATAGGAAATTCTCGAGTTCGTCAATCCGTTCGCGAGATATGGGAGTTTGAAGTTAAGGAATGCTTGAGAAACCATCAAAATTTTCGCAAGTCTGATACTCGAAACCAATAACTACAAAGGCCTAGGGGAAAAACACACATATCTTTGTAATCGGGCGAGTTTCTGCTTTCAGATGCAACTGGAATTTCTGGAGTTCGTCAATCCGTTCGCGAGATATGGGAGTTCGCAGTTAAGGAATGCTTGAGAAACCATCAAAATTTTCGCCAGTCTGATACTCGAAACCAATAACTACAAAGGCCTAGGGGAAAAATGCACATACCTTTGTAATCGGGCGAGTTTCCACTTTCAGATGCAACAGGAATTTCTCGAGATCGTCATTCCGTTCGCGAGATATGGGAGTTTGAAGTTAAGGAATGGTTGAGAAACCATCAAAATTTTGGCAGGCCTGATACTCGAAACCAATAACTACAAAGGCCTAGGGGAAAAATGCACATACCGTTGAAATCGGGCGAGTTTCTGCTTTCAGATGCAATAGAAAATTCTCGAGTTCGTCAATCCGTTCCCGAGATATGGGAGTTTGAAGTTAAGGAATGCTTGAGAAACCATCAAAATTTTCGCAAGTCTGATACTCGAATCCAATAACAAGTATGGCCTAGGGCAGAAATACACATACCGTTGTAATCGGGCGCGTTTCTGCTTTCAGATGCAATAGGAAATTCTCGAGTTCGTCAATCCGTTCGCGAGATATGGAAGTTTGAAGTTAAGGAATGATTGAGGAACCTTCAAAATTTTCGCAAGTCTGATACTCGAAACCAATAACTGGAATGGCCTAGGGGAAAAGTACACACACCATTGTAATCGTGCGAGTTTCTACTTTCAGATGCAACAGGAATTTCTCGAGTTCGTCATTCCGTTCGCGAGATATGGGAGTTTGAAGTTAAGGAATGGTTGAGAAACCATCAAAACTTTCGCAGGCCTGATACTCGAAACCAATAACTACATAGGCCTAGGGGAAAAATGCACATACCTTTGAAATCGGGCGAGTTTCTGCTTTCAGATGCAATAGGAAATTCTCGAGTTCGTCAATCCGTTCGCAAGATGTGGGAGTTTGAAGTTAAGGAATGCTTGAGAAACCATCAAAATTTTCGCAAGTCTGATACTCGAAACCAATCACTACAATGGCCTAGGGGGAAAATACACATGCCGTTGTAATCGGGCAAGTTTCTGCTTTCAGATGCAACAGGAGTTTCTCGAGTTCGTCAATCCGTTCGCGAGATATGGGAGTTTGAAGTTAAGGAATGCTTGAGAAACCATCAAAATTTTCGCCAGTCTGATACTCGAAACCAATAACTACAAAGGCCTAGGGGAAAAATGCACATACCTTTGTAATCGGGCGAGTTTCCACTTCCAGATGCAACAGGAAATTCTCGAGTTCGTCAATCCGTTCGCGAGATATGGGAGTTTGAAGTTAAGGAATGCTTGAGAAACCATCAAAATTTTCGCAAGTCTGATACTCGAATCCAATAACAAGTATGGCCTAGGGCAAAAATACACATACCGTTGTAATCGGGCGAGTTTCTGCTTTCAGATGCAATAGGAAATTCTCGAGTTCGTCAATCCGTTCGCGAGATATGGAAGTTTGAAGTTAAGGAATGATTGAGAAACCATCAAAATTTTCGCAAGTCTGATACTCGAAACCAATAACCGGAATGGCCTAGGGGAAAAGTACACAAACCATTGTAATCGTGCGAGTTTCTACTTTCAGATGCAACAGGAATTTCTCGAGTTCGTCATTCCGTTCGCGAGATATGGGAGTTTGGAGTTAAGGAATGGTTGAGAAACCAGAAAAATTTTCGCAGGCCTGATACTCGAAACCAATAACTACAAAGGCCTAGGGGAAAAATGCACATACCGTTGAAATCGGGCGAGTTTCTGCTTTCAGATGCAATAGGAAATTCTCGAGTTCGTCAATCCGTTCGCAAGATGTGGGAGTTTGAAGTTAAGGAATGCTTGAGAAACCATCGAAATTTTCGCAAGTCTGATACTCGAATCCAATAACAAGTATGGCCTAGGGCAAAAATACACATACCGTTGTAATCGGGCGAGTTTCTGCTTTCAGATGCAATAGGAAATTCTCGAGTTCGTCAATCCGTTCGCGAGATATGGGAGTTTGAATTTAAGGAATGCTTAAGAAACCATCAAAATTTTCGCAATTCTGATGCTAGAAAACAAAAACTGGAATGGCCCAGGGGAAAAGTACACACACCATTGTAATCGTGCGAGTTTCTACTTTCAGATGCAACAGGAATTTCTCGAGTTGGTCATTCCGTTCGCGAGATATGGGAGTTTGAAGTTAAGGAATGGTTGAGAAACCATCAAAATTTTCGCAGGCCTGATACTCGAAACCAATAACTACATAGGCCTAGGGGAAAAATGCACATACCGTTGAAATCGGGCGAGTTTCTGCTTTCAGATGCAATAGGAAATTCTCGAGTTCGTCAATCCGTTCGCAAGATGTGGGAGTTTGAAGTTAAGGAATGCTTGAGAAACCATCGAAATTTTCGCAAGTCTGATACTCGAATCCAATAACAAGTATGGCCTAGGGCAAAAATACACATACCGTTGTAATCGGGCGAGTTTCTGCTTTCAGATGCAATAGGAAATTCTCGAGTTCGTCAATCCGTTCGCGAGATATGGAAGTTTGAAATTAAGGAATGATTGAGGAACCTTCAAAATTTTCGCAAGTCTGATACTCGAAACCAATAACTGGAATGGCCTAGGGGAAAAGTACACACACCATTGTAATCGTGCGAGTTTCTACTTTCAGATGCAACAGGAATTTCTCGAGTTCGTCATTCCGTTCGCGAGATATGGGAGTTTGAAGTTAAGGAATGGTTGAGAAACCATCAAAATTTTGGCAGGCCTGATACTCGAAACCAATAACTACAAAGGCCTAGGGGTAAAATGCACATACCGTTGAAATCGGGCGAGTTTCTGCTTTCAGATGCAATATGAAATTCTCGAGTTCGTCAATCCGTTCCCGAGATATGGGAGTTTGAAGTTAAGGAATGCTTGTGAAACCATCAAAACTTTCGCAAGTCTGATACTCGAATCCAATAACAAGTATGGCCTAGGGCAAAAATACACATACCGTTGTAATCGGGCGAGTTTCTGCTTTCAGATGCAATAGGAAATTCTCGAGTTCGTCAATCCGTTCGCGAGATATGGAAGTTTGAAGTTAAGGAATGATTGAGAAACCATCAAAATTTTCGCAAGTCTGATACTCGAAACCAATAACTGGAATGGCCTAGGGGAAAAGTACACACACCATTGTAATCGTGCGAGTTTCTACTTTCAGATGCAACAGGAATTTCTCGAGTTGGTCATTCCGTTCGCGAGATATGGGAGTTTGAAGTTAAGGAATGGTTGAGAAACCATCAAAATTTTCGCAGGCCTGATACTCGAAACCAATAACTACATAGGCCTAGGGGGAAAATGCACATACCGTTGTAATCGGGCGAGTTTCCACTTTCAGATGCAACAGGAATTTCTCGAGTTCGTCATTCCGTTCGCGAGATATGGGAGTTTGAAGTTAAGGAATGGTTGAGAAACCATCAAAATTTTGGCAGGCCTGATACTCGAAACCAATAACTACAAAGGCCTAGGGGAAAAATGCACATACCGTTGAAATCGGGCGAGTTTCTGCTTTCAGATGCAATAGGAAATTCTTGAGTTCGTCAATCCGTTCCCGAGATATGGGAGTTTGAAGTTAAGGAATGCTTGTGAAACCATCAAAATTTTCGCAAGTCTGATACTCGAATCCAATAACAAGTATGGCCTAGGGCAAAAATACACATACCGTTGTAATCGGGCGAGTTTCTGCTTTCAGATGCAATAGGAAATTCTCGAGTTCGTCAATCCGTTCGCGAGATATGGAAGTTTGAAGTTAAGGAATGATTGAGAAACCATCAAAATTTTCGCAAGTCTGATACTCGAAACCAATAACTGGAATGGCCTAGGGGAAAAGTACACACACCATTGTAATCGTGCGAGTTTCTACTTTCAGATGCAACAGGAATTTCTCGAGTTGGTCATTCCGTTCGCGAGATATGGGAGTTTGAAGTTAAGGAATGGTTGAGAAACCATCAAAATTTTCGCAGGCCTGATACTCGAAACCAATAACTACATAGGCCTAGGGGAAAAATGCACATACCTTTGAAATCGGGCGAGTTTCTGCTTTCAGATGCAATAGGAAATTCTCGAGTTCGTCAATCCGTTCGCAAGATGTGGGAGTTTGAAGTTAAGGAATGCTTGAGAAACCATCAAAATTTTCGCAAGTCTGATACTCGAAACCAATCACTACAATGGCCTAGGGGGAAAATACACATGCCGTTGTAATCGGGCGAGTTTCTGCTTTCAGATGCAACAGGAGTTTCTCGAGTTCGTCAATCCGTTCGCGAGATATGGGAGTTTGAGGTTAAGGAATGCTTGAGAAACCATCAAAATTTTCGCCAGTCTGATACTCGAAACCAATAACTACAAAGGCCTAGGGGAAAAATGCACATACCTTTGTAATCGGGCGAGTTTCCACTTCCAGATGCAACAGGAAATTCTCGAGTTCGTCAATCCGTTCGCGAGATATGGGAGTTTGAAGTTAAGGAATGCTTGAGAAACCATCAAAATTTTCGCAAGTCTGATACTCGAATCCAATAACAAGTATGGCCTAGGGCAAAAATACACATACCGTTGTAATCGGGCGAGTTTCTGCTTTCAGATGCAATAGGAAATTCTCGAGTTCGTCAATCCGTTCGCGAGATATGGAAGTTTGAAGTTAAGGAATGATTGAGAAACCATCAAAATTTTCGCAAGTCTGATACTCGAAACCAATAACTGGTATGGCCTAGGGGAAAAGTACACAAACCATTGTAATCGTGCGAGTTTCTACTTTCAGATGCAACAGGAATTTCTCGAGTTCGTCATTCCGTTCGCGAGATATGGGAGTTTGGAGTTAAGGAATGGTTGAGAAACCAGAAAAATTTTCGCAGGCCTGATACTCGAAACCAATAACTACATAGGCCTAGGGGAAAAATGCACATACCTTTGAAATCGGGCGAGTTTCTGCTTTCAGATGCAATAGGAAATTCTCGAGTTCGTCAATCCGTTCGCAAGATGTGGGAGTTTGAAGTTAAGGAATGCTTGAGAAACCATCAAAATTTTCGCAAGTCTGATACTCGAAACCAATCACTACAATGGCCTAGGGGGAAAATACACATGCCGTTGTAATCGGGCGAGTTTCTGCTTTCAGATGCAACAGGAGTTCCTCGAGTTCGTCAATCCGTTCGCGAGATATGGGAGTTTGAGGTTAAGGAATGCTTGAGAAACCATCAAAATTTTCGCCAGTCTGATACTCGAAACCAATAACTACAAAGGCCTAGGGGAAAAATGCACATACCTTTGTAATCGGGCGAGTTTCCACTTCCAGATGCAACAGGAAATTCTCGAGTTCGTCAATCCGTTCGCGAGATATGGGAGTTTGAAGTTAAGGAATGCTTGAGAAACCATCAAAATTTTCGCAAGTCTGATACTCGAATCCAATAACAAGTATGGCCTAGGGCAAAAATACACATACCGTTGTAATCGGGCGAGTTTCTGCTTTCAGATGCAATAGGAAATTCTCCAGTTCGTCAATCCGTTCGCGAGATATGGAAGTTTGAAGTTAAGGAATGATTGAGAAACCATCAAAATTTTCGCAAGTCTGATACTCGAAACCAATAACTGGAATGGCCTAGGGGAAAAGTACACAAACCATTGTAATCGTGCGAGTTTCTACTTTCAGATGCAACAGGAATTTCTCGAGTTCGTCATTCCGTTCGCGAGATATGGGAGTTTGGAGTTAAGGAATGGTTGAGAAACCAGAAAAATTTTCGCAGGCCTGATACTCGAAACCAATAACTACAAAGGCCTAGGGGAAAAATGCACATACCGTTGAAATCGGGCGAGTTTCTGCTTTCAGATGCAATAGGAAATTCTCGAGTTCGTCAATCCGTTCGCAAGATGTGGGAGTTTGAAGTTAAGGAATGCTTGAGAAACCATCGAAATTTTCGCAAGTCTGATACTCGAATCGAATAACAAGTATGGCCTAGGGCAAAAATACACATACCGTTGTAATCGGGCGAGTTTCTGCTTTCAGATGCAATAGGAAATTCTCGAGTTCGTCAATCCGTTCGCGAGATATGGGAGTTTGAATTTAAGGAATGCTTAAGAAACCATCAAAATTTTCGCAATTCTGATGCTAGAAAACAATAACTGGAATGGCCTAGGGGAAAAGTATACACACCATTGTAATCGTGCGACTTTCCACTTCCAGATGCAACAGGAAATTCTCGAGTTCGCCAATCCGTTCGCGAGATATGGGAGTTTGAAGTTAAGGAATGCTTGAGAAACCATCAAAATTTTCGCAAGTCTGATACTCGAATCCAATAACAAGTATGGCCTAGGGCAAAAATACACATACCGTTGTAATCGGGCGAGTTTCTGCTTTCAGATGCGATAGGAAATTCTCGAGTTCGTCAATCCGTTCGCGAGATATGGAAGTTTGAAGTTAAGGAATGATTGAGAAACCATCAAAATTTTCGCAAGTCTGATACTCGAAACCAATAACTGGAATGGCCTTGGGGAAAAGTACACAAACCATTGTAATCGTGCGAGTTTCTACTTTCAGATGCAACAGGAATTTCTCGAGTTCGTCATTCCGTTCGCGAGATATGGGAGTTTGGAGTTAAGGAATGGTTGAGAAACCAGAAAAATTTTCGCAGGCCTGATACTCGAAACCAATAACTACAAAGGCCTAGGGGAAAAATGCACATACCGTTGAAATCGGGCGAGTTTCTGCTTTCAGATGCAATAGGAAATTCTCGAGTTCGTCAATCCGTTCGCAAGATGTGGGAGTTTGAAGTTAAGGAATGCTTGAGAAACCATTAAAATTTTCGCAAATCTGATACTCGAAACCAATAACTACAAAGCCATAGGGGAAAAATAAACATACCGTTGTAATCGGGCGAGTTTCCACTTTCAGATGCAACAGGAATTTCTCGAGTTCATCAATCCGTTCGCGAGATATGGCTGTTTGAAGTTAAGGAATGCTTGAGAAGCAATCAAAATTTTCGCAAGTCTGATACTCGAAACCAATAACTACAAAGGCCTAGGGGAAAAATGCACATACCTTTGTAATCGGGCGAGTTTCCACTTTCAGATGCAACAGGAATTTCTCGAGTTCGTCAATCCGTTCGCGAGATATGGAAGTTTGAAGTTAAGGAACGATTGAGAAACCATCAAAATTTTCGCAAGTCTGATACTCGAAACCAATAACTGTAATGCCCTAGGGGAAAAGTACACACACCATTGTAATCATGCGAGTTTCTACTTTCAGATGCAACAGGAATTTCTCGATTTCGTCATTCCGTTCGCGAGATATGGGAGTTTGAAGTTAAGGAATGGTTGAGAAACCCTCAAAATTTTCGCAAGTCTGATACTCGAAACCAATAACTACAAAGGCATAGGGGAAAAACACACATACCTTTGTAATCGGGCGAGTTTCCACTTTCAGATGCAACAGGAATTTTTCGAGATCGTCATTCCGTTCGCGAGATATGGGAGTTTGAAGTTAAGGAATGGTTGAGAAACCATCAAAATTTTCGCAATTCTGATGCTAGAAACGAATAACTGGAATGGCCTAGGGGAAAAGTACACACACCATTCTATTCGGGCGAGTTTCTGCTTTCAGATGCAACAGGAATTTCTCGAGTTCGTCAATCCTTTCGCGAGATATGGGAGTTTGAAGTTAAGGAATGCTTGAGGAACCTTGAAAATTTTCGCTGGTCTGATACTCGAAACCAATAACTGGAATGGCCTAGGTCAAAAATACACATACTGTTGTAATCGCGCGAGTTTCTGCTGTCAGATGGATCAGGAATTTCTCGAGTTCGTCAATCCGTTCGCGAGATATGGGAGTTTGAAGTTAAGGAATGCTTGAGAAACCATCAAAATTTTCGCAAGTCTGATACTCGAATCCAATAATAACTATGGACTAGGGCAAAAATACACATACCGTTGTAATCGGGCGAGTTGCAGCTTTCAGATGCAATAGGAAATTCTTGTGTTCGTCAATCTGTTCGCGAGATATGGAAGTTTGAAGTTAAGGAATGATTGAGAATCCATCAAAATTTTCGCAAGTCTGATACTCGAAACCAATAACTGGAATGGCCTAGGGGAAAAGTACACACACCATTGTATTCGTGCGAGTTTCTACTTTCAGATGCAACAGGAACTTCTCGAGTTCGTCATTCCGTTCGCGAGATATGGGAGTTTGAAGTTAATGAATGGTTGAGAAACCATTAAAATTTTCGCAAATCTGATACTCGAAACCAATAACTACAAAGCCATAGGGGAAAAATGCACATACCTTTGTAATCGGGCGAGTTTCCACTTTCAGATGCAACAGGAAATTCTCGAGTTCGTCAATCCGTTCGCGAGATATGGGAGTTTGAAGTTATGGAATGCTTGAGAAACCATCAAAATTTTCGCAAGTCTGATACTCGAATCCAATAACAAGTATGGCCTAGGGCAAAAATACACATACCGTTGTAATCGGGCGAGTTTCCACTTTCAGATGCAACAGGAATTTCTCGAGTTCATCATTCCGTTCGCGAGACATGGGAGTTTGAAGTTAAGGAATGGTTGAGAAACCATCAAAATTTTCGCAAGTCTGATGCCAGAAGCCAATAAATACAATGACCTAGGGGAAAATACACATACCGTTGTAATCGGGCGAGTTTCTGCTTTCAGATGCAACAGGAATTTCTCGAGTTCGTCAATCCGTTCGCGAGATATGGCTGTTTGAAGTTAAGGAATGCTTGAGAAGCAATCAAAATTTTCGCAAGTCTGATACCCGAAACCAATAACTACAAAGGCCTAGGGGAAAAATGCACATACCTTTGTAATCGGGCGAGTTTCCACTTTCAGATGCAACAGGAATTTCTCGAGTGCGTCATTCCGTTCGCGAGATATGGAAGTTTGAAGTTAAGGAACGATTGAGAAACCATCAAAATTTTCGCAAGTCTGATACTCGAAACCAATAACTGTAATGCCCTAGGGGAAAAGTACACACACCATTGTAATCATGCGAGTTTCTACTTTCAGATGCAACAGGAATTTCTCGATTTCGCCATTCCGTTCGCGAGATATGGGAGTTTGATGTTAAGGAATGGTTGAGAAACCATCAAAATTTTCGCAAGTCTGATACTCGAAACCAATAACTACAAAGGCATAGGGGAAAAATGAACATACCCTTGTAATCGGGCGAGTTTCCACTTTCAGATGCAACAGGAATTTCTCGAGTTCGTCATTCCGTTCGCGAGATATGGGAGTTTGAAGTTAAGGAATGCTTGAGAAACCATGAAAATTATCGCTGGTCTGATACTCGAAACCAATAACTGGAATGGCTTAGGGGAAAAATACACATACCGCTGTAATCGGGCGAGTTTCTGCTGTCAGATGCAAAAGGAATTTCTCGAGTTCGTCAATCCGTTCGCGAGATATGGGAGTTTTAAGTTAAGGAATGGTAGAGAAACCTTCAAAATTTTCGCTGGTCTGATACTCGAAACCAATAACTGGAATTTCCTAGGGGAAAAGTGCACACACCATTGTATTCGCGCGAGTTTCTACTTTCAGATGCAACAGGAATTTCTCGAGTTCGTCATTCCGTTCGCGAGATATGGGAGTTTGAAGTTAAGGAATGGTTGAGAAACCATCAAAATTTTCGAAAGTCTGATACTCGAAACCAATAACTACAAAGCCATAGGGGAAAAATGCACATACTTTTGTAATTGGGAGAGTTTCTACTTTCAGATGCAACAGGAATTTCTCGAGTTCGTCAATCCGTTCGCGAGATATGGGAGTTAGAAGTTATTGAACGCTTGAGAAACCATCAAAATTTTCGCAAGTCTGATACTCGAAACCAATAACTACAAAGGCATAGGGGAAAAATGCACATACCTTTGTAATTGGGAGAGTTTCTACTTTCAGATGCAACAGGAATTTCTCGAGTGCGTCATTCCGTTCGCGAGATATGGGAGTTTGAAGTTAAGGAATGGTTGAGAAACCATAAAAATTTTCGCAATTCTGATGCTAAAAACCAATAACTACAATGGCCTAGGGGAAAAATACACATACCGTTGTAATCGGGCGAGTTTCCACTTTCAGATGCAACAGGAATTTCTCGAGTTCATCATTCCGTTCGCGAGACATGGGAGTTTGAAGTTAAGGAATGGTTGAGAAACCATCAAAATTTTCGCAAGTCTGATGCCAGAAACCAATAAATACAATGACCTAGGGGAAAATACACATACCGTTGTAATCGGGCGAGTTTCTGCTTTCAGATGCAACAGGAATTTCTCGAGTTCGTCAATCCGTTCGCGAGATATGGCTGTTTGAAGTTAAGGAATGCTTGAGAAGCAATCAAAATTTTCGCAAGTCTGATACCCGAAACCAATAACTACAAAGGCCTAGGGGAAAAATGCACATACCTTTGTAATCGGGCGAGTTTCCACTTTCAGATGCAACAGGAATTTCTCGAGTGCGTCATTCCGTTCGCGAGATATGGAAGTTTGAAGTTAAGGAACGATTGAGAAACCATCAAAATTTTCGCAATTCTGATACTCGAAACCAATAACTGTAGTGCCCTAGGGGAAAAGTACACACACCATTGTAATCATGCGAGTTTCTACTTTCAGATGCAACAGGAATTTCTCGATTTCGCCATTCCGTTCGCGAGATATGGGAGTTTGAAGTTAAGGAATGGTTGAGAAACCATCAAAATTTTCGCAAGTCTGATACTCGAAACCAATAACTACAAAGGCATAGGGGAAAAATGAACATACCCTTGTAATCGGGCGAGTTTCCACTTTCAGATGCAACAGGAATTTCTCGAGTTCGTCATTCCGTTCGCGAGATATGGGAGTTTGAAGTTAAGGAATGCTTCAGAAACCATGAAAAATTATCGCTGGTCTGATACTCGAAACCAATAACTGGAATGGCTTAGGGGAAAAATACACATACCGCTGTAATCGGGCGAGTTTCTGCTGTCAGATGCAAAAGGAATTTCTCGAGTTCGTCAATCCGTTCGCGAGATATGGGAGTTTTAAGTTAAGGAATGGTAGAGAAACCTTCAAAATTTTCGCTGGTCTGATACTCGAAACCAATAACTGGAATTTCCTAGGGGAAAAGTGCACACACCATTGTATTCGCGCGAGTTTCTACTTTCAGATGCAACAGGAATTTCTCGAGTTCGTCATTCCGTTCGCGAGATATGGGAGTTTGAAGTTAAGGAATGGTTGAGAAACCATCAAAATTTTCGAAAGTCTGATACTCGAAACCAATAACTACAAAGCCATAGGGGAAAAATGCACATACTTTTGTAATTGGGAGAGTTTCTACTTTCAGATGCAACAGGAATTTCTCGAGTTCGTCAATCCGTTCGCGAGATATGGGAGTTAGAAGTTATTGAACGCTTGAGAAACCATCAAAATTTTCGCAAGTCTGATACTCGAAACCAATAACTACAAAGGCATACGGGAAAAATGCACATACCTTTGTAATTGGGAGAGTTTCTACTTTCAGATGCAACAGGAATTTCTCGAGTGCGTCATTCCGTTCGCGAGATATGGGAGTTTGAAGTTAAGGAATGGTTGAGAAACCATAAAAATTTTCGCAATTCTGATGCTAAAAACCAATAACTACAATGGCCTAGGGGAAAAATACACATACCGTTGTAATCGGGCGAGTTTCCACTTTCAGATGCAACAGGAATTTCTCGAGTTCATCATTCCGTTCGCGAGACATGGGAGTTTGAAGTTAAGGAATGGTTGAGAAACCATCAAAATTTTCGCAAGTCTGATGCCAGAAACCAATAAATACAATGACCTAGGGGAAAATACACATACCGTTGTAATCGGGCGAGTTTCTGCTTTCAGATGCAACAGGAATTTCTCGAGTTCGTCAATCCGTTCGCGAGATATGGCTGTTTGAAGTTAAGGAATGCTTGAGAAGCAATCAAAATTTTCGCAAGTCTGATACCCGAAACCAATAACTACAAAGGCCTAGGGGAAAAATGCACATACCTTTGTAATCGGGCGAGTTTCCACTTTCAGATGCAACAGGAATTTCTCGAGTGCGTCATTCCGTTCGCGAGATATGGAAGTTTGAAGTTAAGGAACGATTGAGAAACCATCAAAATTTTCGCAAGTCTGATACTCGAAACCAATAACTGTAGTGCCCTAGGGGAAAAGTACACACACCATTGTAATCATGCGAGTTTCTACTTTCAGATGCAACAGGAATTTCTCGATTTCGCCATTCCGTTCGCGAGATATGGGAGTTTGAAGTTAAGGAATGGTTGAGAAACCATCAAAATTTTCGCAAGTCTGATACTCGAAACCAATAACTACAAAGGCATAGGGGAAAAATGAACATACCCTTGTAATCGGGCGAGTTTCCACTTTCAGATGCAACAGGAATTTCTCGAGTTCGTCATTCCGTTCGCGAGATATGGGAGTTTGAAGTTAAGGAATGCTTCAGAAACCATGAAAATTATCGCTGGTCTGATACTCGAAACCAATAACTGGAATGGCTTAGGGGAAAAATACACATACCGCTGTAATCGGGCGAGTTTCTGCTGTCAGATGCAAAAGGAATTTCTCGAGTTCGTCAATCCGTTCGCGAGATATGGGAGTTTTAAGTTAAGGAATGGTAGAGAAACCTTCAAAATTTTCGCTGGTCTGATACTCGAAACCAATAACTGGAATTTCCTAGGGGAAAAGTGCACACACCATTGTATTCGCGCGAGTTTCTACTTTCAGATGCAACAGGAATTTCTCGAGTTCGTCATTCCGTTCGCGAGATATGGGAGTTTGAAGTTAAGGAATGGTTGAGAAACCATCAAAATTTTCGAAAGTCTGATACTCGAAACCAATAACTACAAAGCCATAGGGGAAAAATGCACATACTTTTGTAATTGGGAGAGTTTCTACTTTCAGATGCAACAGGAATTTCTCGAGTTCGTCAATCCGTTCGCGAGATATGGGAGTTAGAAGTTATTGAACGCTTGAGAAACCATCAAAATTTTCGCAAGTCTGATACTCGAAACCAATAACTACAAAGGCATAGGGGAAAAATGCACATACCTTTGTAATTGGGAGAGTTTCTACTTTCAGATGCAACAGGAATTTCTCGAGTTCGTCATTCCGTTCGCGAGATATGGGAGTTTGAAGTTAAGGAATGGTTGAGAAACCATCAAAATCTTCGCAAGTCTGATACTCGAAACCAATAACTACAAAGGCATAGGGGAAAAATGCACATACCTTTGTAATTGGGAGAGTTTCTACTTTCAGATGCAACAGGAATTTCTCGAGTTCGTCAATCCGTTCGCGAGATATGGGAGTTAGAAGTTATTGAATGCTTGAGAAGCCATCAAAATTTTCGCAAGTCTGATACTCGAAACCAATAACTACAAAGGCATAGGGGAAAAATGCACATACCTTTGTAATTGGGAGAGTTTCTACTTTCAGATGCAACAGGAATTTCTCGAGTTCGTCATTCCGTTCGCGAGATATGGGAGTTTGAAGTTAAGGAATGGTTGAGAAACCATCAAAATCTTCGCAAGTGTGATACTCGAAACCAATAACTACAAAGGCATAGGGGAAAAATGCACATACCTTTGTAATTGGGAGAGTTTCTACTTTCAGATGCAACAGGAATTTCTCGAGTTCGTCAATCCGTTTGCGAGATATGGGAGTTAGAAGTTATTGAATGCTTGAGAAACCATCAAAATTTTCGCAAGTCTGATACTCGAAACCAATAACTACATAGGCCTTGGGGAAAAATACACGTACCTTTGTAATCGGGCGAGTTTCTGCTTTCAGATGCAAAAGGAATTTCTCGAGTTCGTCAATCCGTTCGCGAGATATGGGAGTCTGAAGTTAAGGAATGGTTGAGAAACCATCGAAATTTTCGCAATTCTGATGCTAGAAACGAATAACTGGAATGGCCTAGGGGAAAAGTACACACACCATTGTAATCGTGCGAGTTTCTACTTTCAGATACAACAGAAATTTCTCGAGTTCGTCAATCCGTTCGCGAGATACGGGAGTTTGAAGTTAAGGAGTGCTTGAGAAACCATCAAAATTATCGCAAGTCTGATACTCGAAACCAATAACTACAAAGGCCTTGGGGAAAAATACACGTACCTTTGTAATCCGGCGAGTTTCTGCTTTCAGATGAAAAGGAATTTCTCGAGTTCGTCAATCCGTTCGCGAGATATGGGAGTTTGAAGTTAAGGAATGCTTGAGAAACCATCAAAATTTTCGCAAGTCTGATACTCGAATCCAATAACAAGTATGGCCTAGGGCAAAAATAAACATACCGTTGTAATCGGGCGAGTTTCTTCTTTCAGATGCAATAGGAAATTCTCGAGTTCGTCAATCCGTTCGCGAGATATGGAAGTTTGTAGTTAAGGAATGATTGAGAAACCATCAAAACTTTCGCAAGTCTGATACTCGAAACCAATAACTGGAATGGCCTAGGGGAAAAGTACACACACCATTGTAATCGTGCGAGTTTCTACTTTCAGATGCAACAGGAATTTCTCGAGATCGTCATTCCGTTCGCGAGATATGGGAGTTTGAAGTTAAGGAATGGTTGAGAAACCATGAAAATTTTCGCAATTCTGATGCTAGAAACGAATAACTGGAATGGCCTAGGGGAAAAGTACACACACCATTCTATTCGGGCGAGTCTCTACTTTCAGATGCAACAGGAATTTCTCGAGTTCTTCAATCCGTTCGCGAGATATGGGTGTTTGAAGTTAAGGAATGGTTGAGAAACCCTCAAAATTTTCGCAAGTCTGATACTCGAAACCAATAACTACAAAGGCCTAGGGGAAAAACACACATACCTTTGTAATCGGGCGAGTTTCCACTTTCAGATGCAACAGGAATTTCTCGAGATCGTCATTCCGTTCGCGAGATATGGGAGTTTGAAGTTAAGGAATGGTTGAGAAACCATCAAAATTTTCGCAATTCTGATGCTAGAAACGAATAACTGGAATGGCCTAGGGGAAAAGTACACACACCATTCTATTCGGGCGAGTTTCTGCTTTCAGATGCAACAGGAATTTCTCGAGTTCGTCAATCCTTTCGCAAGATATGGGAGTTTGAAGTTAAGGAATGGTTGAGGAACCTTGAAAATTTTCGCTGGTCTGATACTCGAAACCAATAACTGGAATGGCCTAGGTCAAAATTACACATACTGTTGTAATCGCGCGAGTTTCTGCTGTCAGATGGATCAGGAATTTCTCGAGTTCGTCAATCCGTTCGCGAGATATGGGAGTTTGAAGTTAAGGAATGCTTGAGAAACCATCAAAATTTTCGCAAGTCTGATACTCGAATCCAATAATAACTATGGACTAGGGCAAAAATACACATACCGTTGTAATCGGGCGAGTTGCAGCTTTCAGATGCAATAGGAAATTCTTGTGTTCGTCAATCTGTTCGCGAGATATGGAAGTTTGAAGTTAAGGAATGATTGAGAATCCATCAAAATTTTCGCAAGTCTGATACTCGAAACCAATAACTGGAATGGCCTAGGGGAAAAGTACACACAGCATTGTATTCGTGCGAGTTTCTACTTTCAGATGCAACAGGAACTTCTCAAGTTCGTCATTCCGTTCGCGAGATATGGGAGTTTGAAGTTAATGAATGGTGGAGAAACCATTAAAATTTTCGCAAATCTGATACTCGAAACCAATAACTACAAAGCCATAGGGGAAAAATGCACATACCTTTGTAATCGGGCGAGTTTCCACTTTCAGATGCAACAGCAATTTCTCGAGTTCGTCAATCCGTTCGCGAGATATGGGAGTTTGAAGTTAAGGAATGGTTGAGAAACCATCAAAATTTTCGCAATTCTGATGCTAGAAACCAATAACTACAATGGCCTAGGGGAAAAATACACATACCGTTGAAATCGGGCGAGTTTCCACTTTCAGATGCAACAGGAATTTCTCGAGTTCGTCAATCCGTTCGCGAGATATGGGAGTCTGAAGTTAAGGAATGGTTGAGAAACCATCAAAATTTTCGCAATTCTGACGCTAGAAACCAATAACTACAAAGACCTAGGGGAAAAATGCACATTCCGTTGAAATCGGGCGAGTTTCTGCTTTCAGATGCAATAGGAAACTCTCGAGTTCGTCAATCCGTTCGCGAGATATGGGAGTTTGAAGTTAAGGAATGCTTGAGAAACCATCTAAATTTTCGCAAGTCTGATACTCGAAACCAATAACTACAATGGCCTAGGGGGAAAATACACATACCGTTGTAATCGGGCGAGTTTCTGCTTTCAGATGCAACAGGAGTTTCTTGAGTTCGTCAATCCGTTCGCGAGATATGGGAGTTTGAAGTTAAGGAATGCTTGAGAAACCATTAAAATTTTCGCCAGTCTGATACTCGAAACCAATAACTACAAAGGCCTAGGGGAAAAATGCACATACCTTTGTAATCGGGCGAGTTTCCACTTTCAGATGCAACAGGAATTTCTCGAGATCGTCATTCCGTTCGCGAGATATGGGAGTTTGAAGTTAAGGAATGGTTGAGAAACCATCAAAATTTTCGCAATTCTGGAGCTAGAAACGAATAACTGGAATGGCCTAGGGGAAAAGTACACACACCATTCTATTCGGGCGAGTCTCTACTTTCAGATGCAACAGGAATTTCTCGAGTTCTTCAATCGGTTCGCGAGATATGGGTGTTTGAAGTTAAGGAATGGTTGAGAAACCCTCAAAATTTTCGCAAGTCTGATACTCGAAACCAATAACTACAAAGGCCTAGGGGAAAAACACACATACCTTTGTAATCGGGCGAGTTTCCACTTTCAGATGCAACAGGAATTTCTCGAGATCGTCATTCCGTTCGCGAGATATGGGAGTTTGAAGTTAAGGAATGGTTGAGAAACCATCAAAATTTTCGCAATTCTGATGCTAGAAACGAATAACTGGAATGGCCTAGGGGAAAAGTACACACACCATTCTATTCGGGCGAGTTTCTGCTTTCAGATGCAACAGGAATTTCTCGAGTTCGTCAATCCTTTCGCAAGATATGGGAGTTTGAAGTCAAGGAATGGTTGAGGAACCTTGAAAATTTTCGCTGGTCTGATACTCGAAACCAATAACTGGAATGGCCTAGGTCAAAAATACACATACTGTTGTAATCGCGCGAGTTTCTGCTGTCAGATGGATCAGGAATTTCTCGAGTTCGTCAATCCGTTCGCGAGATATGGGAGTTTGAAGTTAAGGAATGCTTGAGAAACCATCAAAATTTTCGCAAGTCTGATACTCGAATCCAATAATAACTATGGACTAGGGCAAAAATACACATACCGCTGTAATCGGGCGAGTTGCAGCTTTCAGATGCAATAGGAAATTCTTGTGTTCGTCAATCTGTTCGCGAGATATGGAAGTTTGAAGTTAAGGAATGATTGAGAATCCATCAAAATTTTCGCAAGTCTGATACTCGAAACCAATAACTGGAATGGCCTAGGGGAAAAGTACACACAGCATTGTATTCGTGCGAGTTTCTACTTTCAGATGCAACAGGAACTTCTCAAGTTCGTCATTCCGTTCGCGAGATATGGGAGTTTGAAGTTAATGAATGGTTGAGAAACCATTAAAATTTTCGCAAATCTGATACTCGAAACCAATAACTACAAAGCCATAGGGGAAAAATGCACATACCTTTGTAATCGGGCGAGTTTCCACTTTCAGATGCAACAGCAATTTCTCGAGTTCGTCAATCCGTTCGCGAGATATGGGAGTTTGAAGTTAAGGAATGGTTGAGAAACCATCAAAATTTTCGCAATTCTGATGCTAGAAACCAATAACTACAATGGCCTAGGGGAAAAATACACATACCGTTGAAATCGGGCGAGTTTCCACTTTCAGATGCAACAGGAATTTCTCGAGTTCGTCAATCCGTTCGCGAGATATGGGAGTCTGAAGTTAAGGAATGGTTGAGAAACCATCAAAATTTTCGCAATTCTGACGCTAGAAACCAATAACTACAAAGACCTAGGGGAAAAATGCACATTCCGTTGAAATCGGGCGAGTTTCTGCTTTCAGATGCAATAGGAAACTCTCGAGTTCGTCAATCCGTTCGCGAGATATGGGAGTTTGAAGTTAAGGAATGCTTGAGAAACCATCTAAATTTTCGCAAGTCTGATACTCGAAACCAATAACTACAATGGCCTAGGGGGAAAATACACATACCGTTGTAATCGGGCGAGTTTCTGCTTTCAGATGCAACAGGAGTTTCTTGAGTTCGTCAATCCGTTCGCGAGATATGGGAGTTTGAAGTTAAGGAATGCTTGAGAAACCATTAAAATTTTCGCCAGTCTGATACTCGAAACCAATAACTACAAAGGCCTAGGGGAAAAATGCACATACCTTTGTAATCGGGCGAGTTTCCAGTTTCAGATGCAACAGGAATTTTTCGAGTTCGTCATTCCGTTCGCGAGATATGGGCTTTTGAAGTTAAGGAATGCTTGAGAAACCATCAAAATTTTCGCAAGTCTGATACTCGAAACCAATAACTACAAAGGCCTAGGCGAAAAACACACATATCTTTGTAATCGGGCGGGTTTCTGCTTTCAGATGCAACAGGAATTTCTCGAGTTCGTCAATCCGTTCGCGAGATACGGGAGTTTGAAGTTAAGGAGTGCTTGAGAAACCATCAAAATTATCGCAAGTCTGATACTCGAAACCAATAACTACAAAGGCCTTGGGGAAAAATACACGTACCTCTTGTAATCCGGCGAGTTTCTGCTTTCAGATGAAAAGGAATTTCTCGAGTTCGTCAATCCGTTCGCGAGATATGGGAGTTTGAAGTTAAGGAATGCTTGAGAAACCATCAAAATTTTCGCAAGTCTGATACTCGAATCCAATAACAAGTATGGCCTAGGGCAAAAATAAACATACCGTTGTAATCGGGCGAGTTTCTGCTTTCAGATGCAATAGGAAATTCTCGAGTTCGTCAATCCGTTCGCGAGATATGGAAGTTTGAAGTTAAGGAATGATTGAGAAACCATCAAAACTTTCGCAAGTCTGATACTCGAAACCAATAACTGGAATGGCCTAGGGGAAAAGTACACACACCATTGTAATCGTGCGAGTTTCTACTTTCAGATGCAACAGGAATTTCTCGAGATCGTCATTCCGTTCGCGAGATATGGGAGTTTGAAGTTAAGGAATGGTTGAGAAACCATGAAAATTTTCGCAATTCTGATGCTAGAAACGAATAACTGGAATGGCCTAGGGGAAAAGTACACACACCATTCTATTCGGGCGAGTCTCTACTTTCAGATGCAACAGGAATTTCTCGAGTTCTTCAATCCGTTCGCGAGATATGGGTGTTTGAAGTTAAGGAATGGTTGAGAAACCCTCAAAATTTTCGCAAGTCTGATACTCGAAACCAATAACTACAAAGGCCTAGGGGAAAAACACACATACCTTTGTAATCGGGCGAGTTTCCACTTTCAGATGCAACAGGAATTTCTCGAGATCGTCATTCCGTTCGCGAGATATGGGAGTTTGAAGTTAAGGAATGGTTGAGAAACCATCAAAATTTTCGCAATTCTGATGCTAGAAACGAATAACTGGAATGGCCTAGGGGAAAAGTACACACACCATTCTATTCGGGCGAGTTTCTGCTTTCAGATGCAACAGGAATTTCTCGAGTTCGTCAATCCTTTCGCAAGATATGGGAGTTTGAAGTTAAGGAATGGTTGAGGAACCTTGAAAATTTTCGCTGGTCTGATACTCGAAACCAATAACTGGAATGGCCTAGGTCAAAAATACACATACTGTTGTAATCGCGCGAGTTTCTGCTGTCAGATGGATCAGGAATTTCTCGAGTTCGTCAATCCGTTCGCGAGATATGGGAGTTTGAAGTTAAGGAATGCTTGAGAAACCATCAAAATTTTCGCAAGTCTGATACTCGAATCCAATAATAACTATGGACTAGGGCAAAAATACACATACCGCTGTAATCGGGCGAGTTGCAGCTTTCAGATGCAATAGGAAATTCTTGTGTTCGTCAATCTGTTCGCGAGATATGGAAGTTTGAAGTTAAGGAATGATTGAGAATCCATCAAAATTTTCGCAAGTCTGATACTCGAAACCAATAACTGGAATGGCCTAGGGGAAAAGTACACACAGCATTGTATTCGTGCGAGTTTCTACTTTCAGATGCAACAGGAACTTCTCAAGTTCGTCATTCCGTTCGCGAGATATGGGAGTTTGAAGTTAATGAATGGTTGAGAAACCATTAAAATTTTCGCAAATCTGATACTCGAAACCAATAACTACAAAGCCATAGGGGAAAAATGCACATACCTTTGTAATCGGGCGAGTTTCCACTTTCAGATGCAACAGCAATTTCTCGAGTTCGTCAATCCGTTCGCGAGATATGGGAGTTTGAAGTTAAGGAATGGTTGAGAAACCATCAAAATTTTCGCAATTCTGATGCTAGAAACCAATAACTACAATGGCCTAGGGGAAAAATACACATACCGTTGAAATCGGGCGAGTTTCCACTTTCAGATGCAACAGGAATTTCTCGAGTTCGTCAATCCGTTCGCGAGATATGGGAGTCTGAAGTTAAGGAATGGTTGAGAAACCATCAAAATTTTCGCAATTCTGACGCTAGAACCCAATAACTACAAAGACCTAGGGGAAAAATGCACATTCCGTTGAAATCGGGCGAGTTTCTGCTTTCAGATGCAATAGGAAACTCTCGAGTTCGTCAATCCGTTCGTGAGATATGGGAGTTTGAAGTTAAGGAATGCTTGAGAAACCATCTAAATTTTCGCAAGTCTGATACTCGAAACCAATAACTACAATGGCCTAGGGGGAAAATACACATACCGTTGTAATCGGGCGAGTTTCTGCTTTCAGATGCAACAGGAGTTTCTTGAGTTCGTCAATCCGTTCGCGAGATAGGGAGTTTGAAGTTAAGGAATGCTTGAGAAACCATTAAAATTTTCGCCAGTCTGATACTCGAAACCAATAACTACAAAGGCCTAGGGGAAAAATGCACATACCTTTGTAATCGGGCGAGTTTCCACTTTCAGATGCAACAGGAATTTCTCGAGAATGTCATTCCGTTCGCGAGATATGGGAGTTTGAAGTTAAGGAATGGTTGAGAAACCATCAAAATTTTCGCAATTCTGGAGCTAGAAACCAATAACTACAATGGCCTAGGGGAAAAGTTCACACACCATTGTAATCGTGCGAGTTTCTACTTTCAGATACAACAGGAATTTCTCGAGTTCGTCATTCCGTTCGCGAGATATGGGAGTTTGAAGTTAAGGAATGGTTGAGATACCATCAAAATTTTCGCTGGTCTGATACTCGAAACCAATAACTACAAAGGCCTAGGGGAAAAATACACATACCTCTGTAATCGGGCGAGTTTCCAGTTTCAGATGCAACAGGAATTTTTCGAGTTCGTCATTCCGTTCGCGAGATATGGGCGTTTGAAGTTAAGGAATGGTTGAGAAACCATCAAAATTTTCGCAAGTCTGATACTCGAAACCAATAACTACAAAGGCCTAGGCGAAAAACACACATATCTTTGTAATCGGGCGGGTTTCTGCTTTCAGATGCAACAGGAATTTCTCGAGTTCGTCAATCCGTTCGCGAGATACGGGAGTTTGAAGTTAAGGAGTGCTTGAGAAACCATCAAAATTATCGCAAGTCTGATACTCGAAACCAATAACTACAAAGGCCTTGGGGAAAAATACACGTACCTTTGTAATCCGGCGAGTTTCTGCTTTCAGATGAAAAGGAATTTCTCGAGTTCGTCAATCCGTTCGCGAGATATGGGAGTTTGAAGTTAAGGAATGCTTGAGAAACCATCAAAATTTTCGCAAGTCTGATACTCGAATCCAATAACAAGTATGGCCTAGGGCAAAAATAAACATACCGTTGTAATCGGGCGAGTTTCTGCTTTCAGATGCAATAGGAAATTCTCGAGTTCGTCAATCCGTTCGCGAGATATGGAAGTTTGAAGTTAAGGAATGATTGAGAAACCATCAAAACTTTCGCAAGTCTGATACTCGAAACCAATAACTGGAATGGCCTAGGGGAAAAGTACACACACCATTGTAATCGTCCGAGTTTCTACTTTCAGATGCAACAGGAACTTCTCAAGTTCGTCATTCCGTTCGCGAGATATGGGAGTTTGAAGTTAATGAATGGTTGAGAAACCATTAAAATTTTCGCAAATCTGATACTCGAAACCAATAACTACAAAGCCATAGGGGAAAAATGCACATACCTTTGTAATCGGGCGAGTTTCCACTTTCAGATGCAACAGCAATTTCTCGAGTTCGTCAATCCGTTCGCGAGATATGGGAGTTTGAAGTTAAGGAATGGTTGAGAAACCATCAAAATTTTCGCAATTCTGATGCTAGAAACGAATAACTGGAATGGCCTAGGGGAAAAGTACACACACCATTCTATTCGGGCGAGTCTCTACTTTCAGATGCAACAGGAATTTCTCGAGTTCTTCAATCCGTTCGCGAGATATGGGTGTTTGAAGTTAAGGAATGGTTGAGAAACCCTCAAAATTTTCGCAAGTCTGATACTCGAAACCAATAACTACAAAGGCCTAGGGGAAAAACACACATACCTTTGTAATCGGGCGAGTTTCCACTTTCAGATGCAACAGGAATTTCTCGAGATCGTCATTCCGTTCGCGAGATATGGGAGTTTGAAGTTAAGGAATGGTTGAGAAACCATCAAAATTTTCGCAATTCTGATGCTAGAAACGAATAACTGGAATGGCCTAGGGGAAAAGTACACACACCATTCTATTCGGGCGAGTTTCTGCTTTCAGATGCAACAGGAATTTCTCGAGTTCGTCAATCCTTTCGCAAGATATGGGAGTTTGAAGTTAAGGAATGGTTGAGGAACCTTGAAAATTTTCGCTGGTCTGATACTCGAAACAAATAACTGGAATGGCCTAGGTCAAAAATACACATACTGTTGTAATCGCGCGAGTTTCTGCTGTCAGATGGATCAGGAATTTCTCGAGTTCGTCAATCCGTTCGCGAGATATGGGAGTTTGAAGTTAAGGAATGCTTGAGAAACCATCAAAATTTTCGCAAGTCTGATACTCGAATCCAATAATAACTATGGACTAGGGCAAAAATACACATACCGTTGTAATCGGGCGAGTTGCAGCTTTCAGATGCAATAGGAAATTCTTGTGTTCGTCAATCCGTTCGCGAGATATGGAAGTTTGAAGTTAAGGAATGATTGAGAATCCATCAAAATTTTCGCAAGTCTGATACTCGAAACCAATAACTGGAATGGCCTAGGGGAAAAGTACACACACCATTGTATTCGTGCGAGTTTCTACTTTCAGATGCAACAGGAACTTCTCAAGTTCGTCATTCCGTTCGCGAGATATGGGAGTTTGAAGTTAATGAATGGTTGAGAAACCATTAAAATTTCGCAAATCTGATACTCGAAACCAATAACTACAAAGCCATAGGGGAAAAATGCACATACCTTTGTAATCGGGCGAGTTTCCACTTTCAGATGCAACAGCAATTTCTCGAGTTCGTCAATCCGTTCGCGAGATATGGGAGTTTGAAGTTAAGGAATGGTTGAGAAACCATCAAAATTTTCGCAATTCTGATGCTAGAAACCAATAACTACAATGGCCTAGGGGAAAAATACACATACCGTTGTAATCGGGCGAGTTTCCACTTTCAGATGCAACAGGAATTTCTCGAGTTCGTCAATCCGTTCGCGAGATATGGGAGTCTGAAGCTAAGGAATGGTTGAGAAACCATCAAAATTTTCGCAATTCTGACGCTAGAAACCAATAACTACAAAGGCATAGGGGAAAAATGCACATACCTTTGTCATTGGGAGAGTTTCTACTTTCAGATGCAACAGGAATTTCTCGAGTTCGTCAATCCGTTTGCGAGATATGGGAGTTAGAAGTTATTGAATGCTTGAGAAACCATCAAAATTTTCGCAAGTCTGATACTCGAAACCAATAACTACATAGGCCTTGGGGAAAAATACATGTACCTTTGTAATCGGGCGAGTTTCTGCTTTCAGATGCAAAAGGAATTTCTCGAGTTCGTCAATCCGTTCGCGAGATATGGGAGTCTGAAGTTAAGGAATGGTTGAGAAACCATCGAAATTTTCGCAATTCTGATGCTAGAAACGAATAACTGGAATGGCCTAGGGGAAAAGTACACACACCATTGTAATCGTGCGAGTTTCTACTTTCAGATACAACAGAAATTTCTCGAGTTCGTCAATCCGTTCGCGAGATACGGGAGTTTGAAGTTAAGGAATGGTTGTGATACCATCAAAATTTTCGCTGGTCTGATACTCGAAACCAATAACTACAAAGGCCTAGGGGAAAAATACACATACCTCTGTAATCGGGCGAGTTTCCAGTTTCAGATGCAACAGGAATTTTTCGCGTTCGTCATTCCGTTCGCGAGATATGGGCGTTTGAAGTTAAGGAATGCTTGAGAAACCATCAAAATTTTCGCAAGTCTGATACTCGAAACCAATAACTACAAAGGCCTAGGCGAAAAACACACATATCTTTGTAATCGGGCGGGTTTCTGCTTTCAGATGCAACAGGAATTTCTCGAGTTCGTCAATCCGTTCGCGAGATATGGGAGTTTGAAGTTAAGGAATGCTTGAGAAACCATCAAAATTTTCGCCAGTCTGATACACGAAACCAATAACTACAAAGGCCTAGGGGAAAAATGCACATACCTTTGTAATCGGGCGAGTTTCCACTTTCAGATGCAACAGGAATTTCTCGAGATCGTCATTCCGTTCGCGAGATATGGGAGTCTGAAGTTAAGGAATGGTTGAGAAACCATCGAAATTTTCGCAATTCTGATGCTAGAAACGAACAACTGGAATGGCCTAGGGGAAAAGTACAAAAACCATTCTATTCGGGCGAGTCTCTACTTTCATATGCAACAGGAATTTCTCGAGTTCTTCATCCGTTCGCGAGATATGGGAGATTGAAGTTAAGGAATGGTTGAGAAACCCTCAAAATTTTCGCAAGTCTGATACTCGAAACCAATAACTACAAAGGCCTAGGGGAAAAACACACATATCTTTGTAATCGGGCGAGTTTCTGCTTTCAGATGCAACAGGAATTTCTCGAGTTCGTCTATCCGATCGCGAGATATGGGAGTTTGTAGTTAAGGAATGCTTGAGAAACCATCAAAATTTTCGCCAGTCTGATACTCGAAACCAATAACAACAATGGCCTAGGGGAAAAGTACACACACCATTGTAATCGTGCGAGTTTCTACTTTCAGATACAACAGGAATTTCTCGAGTTCGTCATTCCGTTCGCTAGATATGGGAGTTTGAAGTTAAGGAATGGTTGAGATACCATCAAAATTTTCGCTGGTCTGATACTCGAAACCAATAACTATAAAGGCCTAGGGGAAAAATGCACATACCTTTGTAATCGGGCGAGTTTCTGCTTTCAGATGCAATAGGAAATTCTCGAGTTCGTCAATCCGTTCGCGAGATATGGGAGTTTGAAGTTAAGGAATGCTTGAGAAACCATCAAAATTTTCGCAAGTCTGATACTCGAATCCAATAACAAGTATTGCCTAGGGCAAAAATACACATACCGTTATAATCGGGCGAGTTTCTGCTTTCAGATGCAATAGGAAATTCTCGAGTTCGTCAATCCGTTCGCGAGATATGGAAGTTTGAAGTTAAGGAATGATTGAGAAACCATCAAAATTTTCGCAAGTCTGATACTCGAAACCAATAACTGGAATGGCCTAGGGGAAAAGTACACACACCATTGTAATCGTCCGAGTTTCTACTTTCAGATGCTACAGGAATTTCTCGAGTTCGTCATTCCGTTCGCGAGATATGGGAGTTTGAAGTTAAGGAATGGTTGAGAAACCATCAAAATTTTCGCAGGCCTGATATTCGAATCCAATAACTACAGAGGCCTAGGGGAAAAATGCACATACCGTTGAAATCGGGCGAGTTTCTGCTTTCAGATGCAATAGGAAATTCTCGAGTTCGTCAATCCGTTCGCAAGATATGGGAGTTTGAAGTTAAGGAATGCTTGAGAAACCATCAAAATTTTCGCAAGTCTGATACTCGAAACCAATAACTACAATGGCCTAGGTGGAAAATACACATACCGTTGTAAACGGGCGAGTTTCTGCTTTCAGATGCAACAGGAATCTCTCGAGTTCGTCAATCCGTTCGCGAGATATGGGAGTTTGAAGTTAAGGAATGGTTGAGAAACAATTAAAATTCTCGCAATTCTGATACTCGAAACCAATAACTACAAAGGCCTAGGGGAAAAATACACATACCTTTGTAATCGGGCGAGTTTCCACTTTCAGATGCAACAGGAATTTCTCGAGTTCGTCAATCCGTTCGCGAGATATGGGAGATTGAAGTTAAGGACTGGTTGAGAAACCATCGAAATTTTCGCAATTCTGATGCTAGAAACGAATAACTGGAATGGCCTAGGGGAAAAGTACACACACCATTCTAATCGGGCGAGTCTCTACTTTCAGATGCAACAGGAATTTCTCGAGATCGTCATTCCGTTCGCGAGATATGGGAGTCTGAAGTTAAGGAATGGTTGAGAAACCATCAAAATTTTCGCAATTCTGACGCTAGAAACCAATAACTACAATGGCCTAGGGGAAAAGTACACACACCATTGTAATCGTGCGAGTTTCTACTTTCAGATACAACAGGAATTTCTCGAGTTCGTCATTCCGTTCGCTAGATATGGGAGTTTGAAGTTAAGGAATCGTTGAGAAACCATCAAAATTTTCGCTGGTCTGATACTCGAAACCAATAACTACAAAGGCCTAGGGGAAAAATACACATACGTTTGTAATCGGGCGAGTTTCCACTTTCAGAAGCAACAGGAATTTCTCGAGATCGTCATTCCGTTCGCGAGATATGGGAGTTTGAAGTTAAGGAATGCTTGAGAAACCATCAAAATTTTCGCCAGTCTGATACTCGAAACCAATAACTACAAAGGCCTAGGGGAAAAATGCACATACCTTTGTAATCGGGCGAGTTTCCACTTTCAGATGCAACAGGAATTTCTCGAGATCGTCATTCCGTTCGCGAGATATGGGAGTCTGAAGTTAAGGAATGGTTGAGAAACCATCAAAATTTTCGCAATTCTGACGCTAGAAACCAATAACAACAATGGCCTAGGGGAAAAGTACACACACCATTGTAATCGTGCGAGTTTCTACTTTCAGATACAACAGGAATTTCTCGAGTTCGTCATTCCGTTCGCGAGATACGGGAGTTTGAAGTTAAGGAATGTTTGAGATACCATCAAAATTTTCGCAAGTCTGATACTCGAATCCAATAACAAGTATGGCCTAGGGCAAAAATACACATACCGTTGTAATCGGGCGAGTTTCTGCATTCAGATGCAATAGGAAATTCTCGAGTTCGTCAATCCGTTCGCGAGATATGGGAGTTTGAAGTTAAGGAATGCTTGAGAAACCATCAAAATTTTCGCAATTCTGATGCTAGAAAACAATAACTGGAATGGCCTAGGGGAAAAGTACACACACCATTGTAATCGTGCGAGTTTCTACTTTCAGATGCAACAGGAATTTCTCGAGTTCGTCATTCCGTTCGCGAGATATGGGCGTTTGAAGTTAAGGAATGGTTGAGAAACCATCAAAATTTTCGCAGGCCTGATACTCGAAACCAATAACTACAAAGACCTAGGGGAAAAATGCACATACCGTTGAAATCGGGCGAGTTTCTGCTTTCAGATGCAATAGGAAATTCTCGAGTTCGTCAATCCGTTCGCGAGATATGGGCGTTTGAAGTTAAGGAATGCTTGAGAAACCATCAAAATTTTCGCAATTCTGATGCTAGAAAACAATAACTGGAATGGCCTAGGGGAAAAGTACACACACCATTGTAATCGTCCGAGTTTCTACTTTCAGATGCTACAGGAATTTCTCGAGTTCGTCATTCCGTTCGCGAGATATGGGAGTTTGAAGTTAAGGAATGGTTGAGAAACCATCAAAATTTTCGCAGGCCTGATACTCGAATCCAATAACTACAGAGGCCTAGGGGAAAAATGCACATACCGTTGAAATCGGGCGAGTTTCTGCTTTCAGATGCAATAGGAAATTCTCGAGTTCGTCAATCCGTTCGCAAGATATGGGAGTTTGAAGTTACGGAATGCTTGAGAAACCATCAAAATTTTCGCAAGTCTGATACTCGAAACCAATAACTACAATGGCCTAGGTGGAAAATACACATACCGTTGTAAACGGGCGAGTTTCTGCTTTCAGATGCAACAGGAATCTCTCGAGTTCGTCAATCCGTTCGCGAGATATGGGAGTTTGAAGTTAAGGAATGGTTGAGAAACAATCAAAATTCTCGCAATTCTGATACTCGAAACCAATAACTACAAAGGCCTAGGGGAAAAATACACATACCTTTGTAATCGGGCGAGTTTCCACTTTCAGATGCAACAGGAATTTCTCGAGTTCGTCAATCCGTTGGCGAGATATGGGAGTTTGAAGTTAAGGACTGGTTGAGAAACCATCGAAATTTTCGCAATTCTGATGCTAGAAACGAATAACTGGAATGGCCTAGGGGAAAAGTACACACACCATTCTAATCGGGCGAGTCTCTACTTTGAGATGCAACAGGAATTTCTCGAGATCGTCATTCCGTTCGCGAGATATGGGAGTCTGAAGTTAAGGAACGGTTGAGAAACCATCAAAATTTTCGCAATTCTGACGCTAGAAACCAATAACTACAATGGCCTAAGGGAAAAGTACACACACCATTGTAATCGTGCGAGTTTCTACTTTCAGATACAACAGGAATTTCTCGAGTTCGTCATTCCGTTCGCTAGATACGGGAGTTTGAAGTTAAGGAATCGTTGAGAAACCATCAAAATTTTCGCTGGTCTGATACTCGAAACCAATAACTACAAAGGCCTAGGGGAAAAATACACATACGTTTGTAATCGGGCGAGTTTCCACTTTCAGATGCAACAGGAATTTCTCGAGATCGTCATTCCGTTCGCGAGATATGGGAGTCTGAAGTTAAGGAATGGTTGAGAAACCATCGAAATTTTCGCAATTCTGATGATAGAAACGAATAACTGGAATGGCCTAGGGGAAAAGTACAAAAACCATTCTATTCGGGCGAGTTTCTACTTTCAGATGCAACAGGAATTTCTCGAGTTCGTCATTCCGTTCGCGAGATATGGGAGTTTGAAGTTAAGGAATGGTTGAGAAACCATCAAAATTTTCGCAGGCCTGATACTCGAAACCAATAACTACAAAGGCCTAGGGGGAAAACACACATACCGTTGAAATCGGGCGAGTTTCTGCATTCAGATGTAATAGGAAATTCTCGAGTTCGTCAATCCGTTCGCGAGATATGGGAGTTTGAAGTTAAGGAATGCTTGAGAAACCATCAGAATTTTCGCAAGTCTGATACTCGAAACCAATAACTACAAAGGCCTAGGGGAAAAACACACATATCTTTGTAATCGGGCGAGTTTCTGCTTTCATATGCAACTGGAATTTCTGGAGATCGTCAATCCGTTCGCGAGATATGGGAGCTTGAAGTTAAGGAATGCTTGAGGAACCATCAAAATTTTCGCCAGTCTGATACTCGAAACCAATAACTACAAAGGCCTAGGGGAAAAATGCACATACCTTTGTAATCGGGCGAGTTTCCACTTTCAGATGCAACAGGAATTTCTCGAGATCGTCATTCCGTTCGCGAGATATGGGAGTTTGAAGTTAAGGAATGGTTGAGAAACCATCAAAATTTTGGCAGGCCTGATACTCGAAACCAATAACTACAAAGGCCTAGGGGAAAAATGCACATACCGTTGAAATCGGGCGAGTTTCTGTTTTCAGATGCAAAAGGAAATTCTCGAGTTCGTCAATCCGTTCGCGAGATATGGAAGTTTGAAGTTAAGGAATGATTGAGGAACCTTCAAAATTTTCGCAAGTCTGATACTCGAAACCAATAACTGGAATGGCCTAGGGGAAAAGTACACACACCATTGTAATCGTGCGAGTTTCTACTTTCAGATGCAACAGGAATTTCTCGAGTTCGTCAATCCGTTCGCGAGATATGGAAGTTTGAAGTTAAGGAATGATTGAGGAACCTTCAAAATTTTCGCAAGTCTGATACTCGAAACCAATAACTGGAATGGCCTAGGGGAAAAGTACACACACCATTGTAATCGTGCGAGTTTCTACTTTCAGGTGCAACAGGAATTTCTCGAGTTCGTCATTCCGTTCGCGAGTTATGGGAGTTTGAAGTTAAGGAATGGTTGAGAAACCATCAAAATTTTCGCAGGCCTGATACTCGAAACCAATAACTACAAAGGCCTAGGGGAAAAACACACATATCTTTGTAATCGGGCGAGTTTCTGCTTTCAGATGCAACAGGAATTTCTCGAGTTCGTCAATCCGTTCGCGAGATATGGGAGTTTGAAGTTAAGGAATGCTTGAGAAACCATCAAAATTTTCGCCAGTCTGATACTCGAAACCAATAACTACAAAGGCCTAGGGGAAAAATGCACATACCTTTGAAATCGGGCGAGTTTCTGCTTTCAGATGCAATAGGAAATTCTCGGGTTCGTCAATCCGTTCGCGAGATATGGGAGTTTGAAGTTAAGGAATGCTTGAGAAACCATCAAAATTTTCGCAAGTCTGATACTCGAAACCAATAACTACAAAGGCCTAGGGGAAAAACACACATATCTTTGTAATCGGGCGAGTTTCTGCTTTCAGATGCAATAGGAAATTCTCGAGTTCGTCAATCCGTTCGCGAGATATGGGAGTTTGAAGTTAAGGAATGCTTGAGAAACCATCAAAATTTTCGCAAGTCTGATACTCGAAACCAATAACTACAAAGGCCTAGGGGAAAAACACACATATCTTTGTAATCGGGCGAGTTTCTGCTTTCAGATGCAACTGGAATTTCTGGAGTTCGTCAATCCGTTCGCGAGATATGGGAGTTTGAAGTTAAGGAATGCTTGAGAAACCATCAAAATTTTCGCCAGTCTGATACTCGAAACCAATAACTACAAAGGCCTAGGGGAAAAATGCACATACCTTTGTAATCGGGCGAGTTTCCACTATCAGATGCAATAGGAATTTCTCGAGATCGTCATTCCGTTCGCGAGATATGGGAGTTTGAAGTTAAGGAATGCTTGAGAAACCATCAAAATTTTCGCAAGTCTGATACTCGAATCCAATAACAAGTATGGCCTAGGGCAAAAATACACATACCGTTGTAATCGGGCGAGTTTCTGCTTTCAGATGCAATAGGAAATTCTCGAGTTCGTCAATCCGTTCGCGAGATATGGGAGTTTGAATTTAAGGAATGCTTAAGAAACCATCAAAATTTTCGCAATTCTGATGATAGAAAACAATAACTGGAATGGCCTAGGGGAAAAGTACACACACCATTGTAATCGTGCGAGTTTCTACTTTCAGATGCAACAGGAATTTCTCGAGTTCGTCATTCCGTTCGCGAGATATGGGAGTTTGAAGTTAAGGAATGGTTGAGAAACCATCAAAATTTTGGCAGGCCTGATACTCGAAACCAATAACCACAAAGGCCTAGGGGAAAAATGCACATACCGTTGAAATCGGGCGAGTTTCTGCTTTCAGATGCAATAGGAAATTCTCGAGTTCGTCACTCCGTTCCCGAGATATGGGAGTTTGAAGTTAAGGAATGCTTGAGAAACCATCAAAATTTTCGCAAGTCTGATACTCGAATCCAATAACAAGTATGGCCTAGGGCAAAAATACACATACCGTTGTAATCGGGCGAGTTTCTGCTTTCAGATGCAATAGGAAATTCTCGAGTTCGTCAATCCGTTCGCGAGATATGGAAGTTTGAAGTTAAGGAATGATTGAGAAACCATCAAAATTTTCGCAAGTCTGATACTCGAAACCAATAACTGGAATGGCCTAGGGGAAAAGTACACACACCATTGTAATCGTGCGAGTTTCTACTTTCAGATGCAACAGGAATTTCTCGAGTTGGTCATTCCGTTCGCGAGATATGGGAGTTTGAAGTTAAGGAATGGTTGAGAAACCATCAAAATTTTCGCATGCCTGATACTCGAAACCAATAACTACAATGGCCTAGGGCGAAAATACACATGCCGTTGTAATCGGGCGAGTTTCTGCTTTCAGATGCAACAGGAGTTTCTCGAGTTCGTCAATCCGTTCGCGAGATATGGGAGTTTGAAGTTAAGGAATGCTAAAGAAACCATCAAAATTTTCGCCAGTCTGATACTCGAAACCAATAACTACAAAGGCCTAGGGGAAAAATGCACATACCTTTGTAATCGGGCGAGTTTCCACTTCCAGATGCAACAGGAATTTCTCGAGATCGTCATTCCGTTCGCGAGACATGGGAGTTTGAAGTTAAGGAATGCTTGAGAAACCATCAAAATTTTCGCCAGTCTGATAATCGAAACCAATAACTACAAAGGCCTAGGGGAAAAATGCACATACCTTTGTAATCGGGCGAGTTTCCACTTTCAGATGCAACAGGAATTTCTCGAGATCGTTATTCCGTTCGCGAGATATGGGAGTTTGAAGTTAAGGAATGCTTGAGAAACCATCAAAATTTTCGCAAGTCTGATACTCGAATCCAATAACAAGTATGGCCTAGGGCAAAAATACACATACCGTTGTAATCGGGCGAGTTTCTGCTTTCAGATGCAATAGGAAATTCTCGAGTTCGTCAATCCGTTCGCGAGATATGCAAGTTTGAAGTTAAGGAATGATTGAGAAACCATCAAAATTTTCGCAAGTCTGATACTCGAAACCAATAACTACAAAGGCCTAGGGGAAAAACACACATATCTTTGTAATCGGGCGAGTTTCTGCTTTCAGATGCAACAGGAATTTCTCGAGTTCGTCATTCCGTTCGCGAGATATGGGAGTTTGAAGTTAAGGAATGCTTGAGAAACCAGAAAAATTTTCGCAGGCCTGATACTCGAAACCAATAACTACAAAGGCCTAGGGGAAAAATGCACATACCGTTGAAATCGGGCGAGTTTCTGCTTTCAGATGCAATAGGAAATTCTCGAGTTCGTCAATCCGTTCGCAAGATGTGGGAGTTTGAAGTTAAGGAATGCTTGAGAAACCATCGAAATTTTCGCAAGTCTGATACTCGAATCCAATAACAAGTATGGCCTAGGGCAAAAATACACATACCGTTGTAATCGGGCGAGTTTCTGCTTTCAGATGCAATAGGAAATTCTCGAGTTCGTCAATCCGTTCGCGAGATATGGGAGTTTGAATTTAAGGAATGCTTAAGAAACCATCAAAATTTTCGCAATTCTGATGCTAGAAAACAATAACTGGAATGGCCTAGGGGAAAAGTACACACACCATTGTAATCGTGCGAGTTTCCACTTCCAGATGCAACAGGAAATTCTCGAGTTCGTCAATCCGTTCGCGAGATATGGGAGTTTGAAGTTAAGGAATGCTTGAGAAACCATCAAAATTTTCGCAAGTCTGATACTCGAATCCAATAACAAGTATGGCCTAGGGCAAAAATACACATACCGTTGTAATCGGGCGAGTTTCTGCTTTCAGATGCAATAGGAAATTCTCGAGTTCGTCAATCCGTTCGCGAGATATGGAAGTTTGAAGTTAAGGAATGATTGAGAAACCATCAAAATTTTCGCAAGTCTGATACTCGAAACCAATAACTGGAATGGCCTAGGGGAAAAGTACACAAACCATTGTAATCGTGCGAGTTTCTACTTTCAGATGCAACAGGAATTTCTCGAGTTCGTCATTCCGTTCGCGAGATATGGGAGTTTGAAGTTAAGGAATGGTTGAGAAACCATCAAAATTTTCGCAGGCCTGATACTCGAAACCAATAACTACATAGGCCTAGGGGAAAAATGCACATACCTTTGAAATCGGGCGAGTTTCTGCTTTCAGATGCAATAGGAAATTCTCGAGTTCGTCAATCCGTTCGCAAGATGTGGGAGTTTGAAGTTAAAGAATGCTTGAGAAACCATCAAAATTTTCGCAAGTCTGATACTCGAAACCAATCACTACAATGGCCTAGGGGGAAAATACACATGCCGTTGTAATCGGGCGAGTTTCTGCTTTCAGATGCAACAGGAGTTTCTCGAGTTCGCCAATCCGTTCGCGAGATATGGGAGTTTGAAGTTAAGGAATGCTTGAGAAACCATCAAAATTTTCGCAAGTCTGATACGCGAATCCAATAACAAGTATGGCCTAGGGCAAAAATACACATACCGTTGTAATCGGGCGAGTTTCTGCTTTCAGATGCAATAGGAAATTCTCGAGTTCGTCAATCCGTTCGCGAGATATGGAAGTTTGAAGTTAAGGAATGATTGAGAAACCATCAAAATTTTCGCAAGTCTGATACTCGAAACCGTCAACTACAAAGGCCTAGGGGAAAAATGCACATACCTTTGTAATCGGGCGAGTTTCCACTTTCAGATGCAACAGGAATTTCTCGAGATCGTCATTCCGTTCGCGAGATATGGGAGTTTGAAGTTAAGGAATGGTTGAGAAACCAACAAAATTTTGGCAGGCCTGATACTCGAAACCAATAACTACAAAGACCTAGGGGAAAAATGCACATACCGTTGAAATCGGGCGAGTTTCTGCTTTCAGATGCAACAGGAGTTTCTCGAGTTCGTCAATCCGTTCGCGAGATATGGGAGTTTGAAGTTAAGGAATGCTTGAGAAACCATCAAAATTTTCGCAAGTCTGATACTCGAAACCAATAACTGGAATGGCCTAGGGGAAAAGTACACAAACCATTGTAATCGTGCGAGTTTCTACTTTCAGATGCAACAGGAATTTCTCGAGTTCGTCATTCCGTTCGCGAGATATGGGAGTTTGAAGTTAAGGAATGGTTGAGAAACCATCGAAATTTTCGCAAGTCTGATACTCGAAACCAATAACTACAAAGGCCTAGGGGAAAAACACACATATCTTTGTAATCGGGCAAGTTTCTGCTTTCAGATGCAACAGGAATTTCTCGAGTTCGTCATCCGTTCGCGAGATATGGGAGTTTGGAGTTAAGGAATGGTTGAGAAACCAGAAAAATTTTCGCAGGCCTGATACTCGAAACCAATAACTACAAAGGCCTAGGGGAAAAATGCACATACCGTTGAAATCGGGCGAGTTTCCACTTCCAGATGCAACAGGAAATTCTCGAGTTCGTCAATCCGTTCGCGAGATATGGGAGTTTGAATTTAAGGAATGCTTAAGAAACAATCAAAATTTTCGCAATTCTGATGCTAGAAAACAATAACTGGAATGGCCTAGGGGAAAAGTACACACACCATTGTAATCGTGCGAGTTTCTACTTTCAGATGCAACAGGAATTTCTCGAGTTCGTCATTCCGTTCGCGAGATATGGGAGTTTGAAGTTAAGGAATGGTTGAGAAACCATCAAAATTTTGGCAGGCCTGATACTCGAAACCAATAACTACAAAGGCCTAGGGGAAAAATGCACATACCGTTGAAATCGGGCGAGTTTCTGCTTTCAGATGCAATAGGAAATTCTCGAGTTCTTCAATCCGTTCCCGAGATATGGGAGTTTGAAGTTAAGGAATGCTTGAGAAACCGTCAAAATTTTCGCAAGTCTGATACTCGAATCCAATAACAAGTATGGCCTAGGGCAAAAATACACATACCGTTGTAATCGGGCGTGTTTCTGCTTTCAGATGCAATAGGAAATTCTCGAGTTCGTCAATCCGTTCGCGAGATATGGAAGTTTGAAGTTAAGGAATGATTGGGAAACCATCAAAATTTTCGCAAGTCTGATACTCGAAACCAATAACTGGAATGGCCTAGGGGAAAAGTACACACACCATTGTAATCGTGCGAGTTTCTACTTTCAGATGCAACAGGAATTTCTCGAGTTCGTCATTCCGTTCGCGAGATATGGGAGTTTGAAGTTAAGGAATGGTTGAGAAACCACAAAATTTTCACAGGCCTGATACTCGAAACCAATAACTACATAGGCCTAGGGGAAAAATGCACATACCGTTGAAATCGGGCGAGTTTCTGCTTTCAGATGCAATAGGAAATTCTCGAGTTCGTCAATCCGTTCGCATGATGTGGGAGTTTGAAGTTAAGGAATGCTTGAGAAACCATCAAAATTTTCGCAAGTCTGATACTCGAAACCAATCACTACAATGGCCTAGGGGGAAAATACACATGCCGTTGTAATCGGGCGAGTTTCTGCTTTCAGATGCAACAGGAGTTTCTCGAGTTCGTCAATCCGTTCGCGAGATATGGGAGTTTGAAGTTAAGGAATGCTTGAGAAACCATCAAAATTTTCGCCAGTCTGATACTCGAAACCAATAACTACAAAGGCCTAGGGGAAAAATGCACATACCTTTGTAATCGGGCGAGTTTCCACTTCCAGATGCAACAGGAATTTCTCGAGATCGTCATTCCATTCGCGAGACATGGGAGTTTGAAGTTAAGGAATGCTTGAGAAACCATCAAAATTTTCGCCAGTCTGATAATCGAAACCAATAACTACAAAGGCCTAGGGGAAAAATGCACATACCTTTGTAATCGGGCGAGTTTCCACTTTCAGATGCAACAGGAATTTCTCGAGATCGTCATTCCGTTCGCGAGATATGGGAGTTTGAAGTTAAGGAATGGTTGAGAAACCATCAAAATTTTCGCAAGTCTGATACTCGAAACCAATAACTACAATGGCCTAGGGGGAAAATACACATACCGTTGAAATCGGGCGAGTTTCTGCTTCCAGATGCAACAGGAGTTTCTCGAGTTCGTCAATCCGTTCGCGAGATATGGGAGTTTGAAGTTAAGGAATGCTTGAGAAACCATCAAAATTTTCGCCAGTCTGATACTCGAAACCATCAACTACAAAGGCCTAGGGGAAAAATGCACATACCTTTGTAATCGGGCGAGTTTCCACTTTCAGATGCAACAGGAATTTCTCGAGATCGTCATTCCGTTCGCGAGATATGGGAGTTTGAAGTTAAGGAATGGTTGAGAAACCAACAAAATTTTGGCAGGCCTGATACTCGAAACCAATAACTACAAAGACCTAGGGGAAAAATGCACATACCGTTGAAATCGGGCGAGTTTCTGCTTTCAGATGCAATAGGAAATTCTCGAGTTCGTCAATCCGTTCGCGAGATATGGGAGTTTGAAGTTAAGGAATGCTTGAGAAACCATCAAAATTTTCGCAAGTCTGATACTCGTATCCAATAACAAGTATGGCCTAGGGCAAAAATACACATACCGTTGTAATCGGGCGAGTTTCTGCTTTCAGATGCAATAGGAAATTCTCGAGTTCGTCAATCCGTTCGCGAGATATGGAAGTTTGAAGTTAAGGAATGATTGAGAAACCATCAAAATTTTCGCAAGTCTGATACTCGAAACCAATAACTGGAATGGCCTAGGGGAAAAGTACACACACCATTGTAATCGTGCGAGTTTCTACTTTCAGATGCAACAGGAATTTCTCGAGTTCGTCATTCCGTTCGCGAGATATGGGAGTTTGAAGTTAAGGAATGGTTGAGAAACCACAAAATTTTCGCAGGCCTGATACTCGAAACCAATAACTACATAGGCCTAGGGGAAAATGCACATACCGTTGAAATCGGGCGAGTTTCTGCTTTCAGATGCAATAGGAAATTCTCGAGTTCGTCAATCCGTTCGCATGATGTGGGAGTTTGAAGTTAAGGAATGCTTGAGAAACCATCAAAATTTTCGCAAGTCTGACACTCGAAACCAATCACTACAATGGCCTAGGGGGAAAATACACATGCCGTTGTAATCGGGCGAGTTTCTGCTTTCAGATGCAACAGGAATTTCTCGAGTTCGTCAATCCATTCGCGAGATATGGGAGTTTGAAGTTAAGGAATGCTTGAGAAACCATCAAAATTTTCGCAAGTCTGATACTCGAAACCAATAACTACAAAGGCCTAGGGGAAAAACACACATATCTTTGTAACCGGGCAAGTTTCTGCTTTCAGATGCAACAGGAATTTCTCGAGTTCGTCAATCCATTCGCGAGATATGGGAGTTAGAAGTTATGGAATGCTTGAGAAACCATCTAAATTTTCGCAATTCTGATGCTAGAAACCAATAACTACAATGCCCTAGGGGAAAAATACACATACCGTTGTAATCGGGCGAGTTTCTGCTTTCAGATGCAACAGGAATTTCTCGAGTTCGTCAATCCATTCGCGAGATATGGGAGTTTGAAGTTAAGGAATGCTTGAGAAACCATCAAAATTTTCGCCAGTCTGATACTCGAAACCAATAACTACAAAGGCCTAGGGGAAAAATGCACATACCTTTGTAATCGGGCGAGTTTCCACTTTCAGATGCAACTGGAATTTCTCGAGATCGTCATTCCGTTCGCGAGATATGGGAGTTTGAATTTAAGGAATGGTTGAGAAACCATCAAAATTTTCGCAGGCCTGATACTCGAAACCAATAACTACAAAGGCCTAGGAGAAAAATGCACATACCGTTGAAATCGGGCGAGTTTCTGCTTTCAGATGCAACAGGAATTTCTGGAGTTCGTCAATCCGTTCGCGAGATATGGAAGTTTGAAGTTAAGGAATGATTGGGAAACCATCAAAATTTTCGCAAGTCTGATACTCGAAACCAATAACTGGAATGGCCTAGGGGAAAAGTACACACACCATTGTAATCGTGCGAGTTTCTACTTTCAGATGCAACAGGAATTTCTCGAGTTCGTCATTCCGTTCGCGAGATATGGGAGTTTGAAGTTAAGGAATGGTTGAGAAACCACAAAATTTTCGCAGGCCTGATACTCGAAACCAATAACTACATAGGCCTAGGGGAAAATGCACATACCGTTGAAATCGGGCGAGTTTCTGCTTTCAGATGCAATAGGAAATTCTCGAGTTCGTCAATCCGTTCGCATGATGTGGGAGTTTGAAGTTAAGGAATGCTTGAGAAACCATCAAAATTTTCGCAAGTCTGACACTCGAAACCAATCACTACAATGGCCTAGGGGGAAAATACACATGCCGTTGTAATCGGGCGAGTTTCTGCTTTCAGATGCAACAGGAGGTTCTCGAGTTCGTCAATCCGTTCGCGAGATATGGGAGTTTGAAGTTAAGGAATGCTTGAGAAACCATCAAAATTTTCGCCAGTCTGATACTCGAAACCAATAACTACAAAGGCCTAGGGGAAAAATGCACATACCTTTGTAATCGGGCGAGTTTCCACTTCCAGATGCAACAGGAATTTCTCGAGATCGTCATTCCGTTCGCGAGACATGGGAGTTTGAAGTTAAGGAATGCTTGAGAAACCATCAAAATTTTCGCCAGTCTGATAATCGAAACCAATAACTACAAAGGCCTAGGGGAAAAATGCACATACCGTTGAAATCGTGCGAGTTTCTGCTTTCAGATGCAACAGGAGTTTCTCGAGTTCGTCAATCCGTTCGCGAGATATGGGAGTTTGAAGTTAAGGAATGCTTGAGAAACCATCAAAATTTTCGCAGGCCTGATACTCGAAACCAATAACTACAAAGGCCTAGGGGAAAAATGCACATACCGTTGAAATCGGGCGAGTTTCTGCTTTCAGATGCAATAGGAAATTCTCGAGTTCGTCAATCCGTTCGCGAGATATGGAAGTTTGAAGTTAAGGAATGATTGAGAAACCATCAAAATTTTCGCAGGCCTGATACTCGAAACCAATAACTACAAAGGCCTAGGGGAAAAATGCACATACCGTTGAAATCGGGCGAGTTTCTGCTTTCAGATGCAATAGGAAATTCTCGATTTCGTCAATCCGTTCGCAAGATGTGGGAGTTTGAAGTTAAGGAATGCTTGAGAAACCATCAAAATTTTCGCAAGTCTGATACTCGAAACCAATAACTGGAATGGCCTAGGGGAAAAGTACACAAACCATTGTAATCGTGCGAGTTTCTACTTTCAGATGCAACAGGAATTTCTCGAGTTCGTCATTCCGTTCGCGAGATATGGGAGTTTGAAGTTAAGGAATGGTTGAGAAACCATCGAAATTTTCGCAAGTCTGATACTCGAAACCAATAACTACAAAGGCCTAGGGGAAAAACACACATATCTTTGTAATCGGGCAAGTTTCTGCTTTCAGATGAAACAGGAATTTCTCGAGTTCGTCAATCCATTCGCGAGATATGGGAGTTAGAATTTATGGAATGCTTGAGAAACCATCAAAATTTTCGCAGGCCTGATACTCGAAACCAATAACTACAAAGGCCTAGGGGAAAAATGCACATACCGTTGAAATCGGGCGAGTTTCTGCTTTCAGATGCAACAGGAATTTCTGGAGTTCGTCAATCCGTTCGCGAGATATGGGAGTTAGAAGTTATGGAATGCTTGAGAAACCATCAAAATTTTCGCAAGTCTGATACTCGAAACCAATAACTACTATGGCCTAGGGCAAAAATGCACATACCGTTGAAATCGGGCGAGTTTCTGCTTTCAAGTGCAACAGGAATTTCTCGAATTCGTCACTCCGTTCGCGAGATATGGGAGTTTGAAGTTAAGGAATGGTTGAGAAACCTTCAAAATTTTCGCTGGGCTGATACTCGAAACCAATAACTGGAATGGCCTAGGTCAAAAATACACGTACCGTTGTAATCGGGCGAGTCTCTGCTTTCAGATGCAATAGGAAATTCTCGAGTTCGTCAATCCGTTCGCGAGATATGGGAGTTTGAAGTTAAGGAATGCTTGAGAAACCATCAATATTTTCGCAAGTCCCGATACTCGAAACCAATAACTACAATGGCCTAGGGGCAAAATACACACACCGTTGTAATCGGGCGAGTTTCTGCTGTCAGTTGCAACAGGAGTTTCTCGAGTTCGTCAATCCGTTCGCGAGATATGGGAGTTTGAAGTTAAGGAATAGTTGAGAAACCATCGAAATTTTCGCAAGTCTGATACTCGAAACCAATAACTACAAAGGCCTAGGGGAAAAACACACATATCTTTGTAATCGGGCAAGTTTCTGCTTTCAGATGCAACAGGAATTTCTCGAGTTCGTCAATCCATTCGCGAGATATGGGAGTTAGAATTTATGGAATGCTTGAGAAACCATCAAAATTTTCGCCAGTCTGATACTCGAAACCAATAACTACAAAGGCCTAGGGGAAAAATGCACATACCTTTGTAATCGGGCGAGTTTCCACTTCCAGATGCAACAGGAATTTCTCGAGATCGTCATTCCATTCGCGAGACATGGGAGTTTGAAGTTAAGGAATGCTTGAGAAACCATCAAAATTTTCGCCAGTCTGATAATCGAAACCAATAACTACAAAGGCCTAGGGGAAAAATGCACATACCTTTGTAATCGGGCGAGTTTCCACTTTCAGATGCAACAGGAATTTCTCGAGATCGTCATTCCGTTCGCGAGATATGGGAGTTTGAAGTTAAGGAATGGTTGAGAAACCATCAAAATTTTCGCAAGTCTGATACTCGAAACCAATAACTACAATGGCCTAGGGGGAAAATACACATACCGTTGAAATCGGGCGAGTTTCTGCTTTCAGATGCAACAGGAGTTTCTCGAGTTCGTCAATCCGTTCGCGAGATATGGGAGTTTGAAGTTAAGGAATGCTTGAGAAACCATCAAAATTTTCGCCAGTCTGATACTCGAAACCATCAACTACAAAGGCCTAGGGGAAAAATGCACATACCTTTGTAATCGGGCGAGTTTCCACTTTCAGATGCAACAGGAATTTCTCGAGATCGTCATTCCGTTCGCGAGATATGGGAGTTTGAAGTTAAGGAATGGTTGAGAAACCAACAAAATTTTGGCAGGCCTGATACTCGAAACCAATAACTACAAAGACCTAGTGGAAAAATGCACATACCGTTGAAATCGGGCGGGTTTCTGCTTTCAGATGCAATAGGAAATTCTCGAGTTCGTCAATCCGTTCGCGAGATATGGGAGTTTGAAGTTAAGGAATGCTTGAGAAACCATCAAAATTTTCGCAAGTCTGATACTCGAATCCAATAACAAGTATGGCCTAGGGCAAAAATACACATACCGTTGTAATCGGGCGAGTTTCTGCTTTCAGATGCAATAGGAAATTCTCGAGTTCGTCAATCCGTTCGCGAGATATGGAAGTCTGAAGTTAAGGAATGATTGAGAAACCATCAAAATTTTCGCAAGTCTGATACTCGAAACCAATAACTGGAATGGCCTAGGGGAAAAGTACACAAACCATTGTAATCGTGCGAGTTTCTACTTTCAGATGCAACAGGAATTTATCGAGTTCGTCATTCCGTTCGCGAGATATGGGAGTTTGAAGTTAAGGAATGGTTGAGAAACCATCGAAATTTTCGCAAGTCTGATACTCGAAACCAATAACTACAAAGGCCTAGGGGAAAAACACACATATCTTTGTAATCGGGCAAGTTTCTGCTTTCAGATGCAACAGGAATTTCTCGAGTTCGTCAATCCATTCGCGAGATATGGAAGTTAGAAGTTATGGAATGCTGGAGAAACCATCAAAATTTTCGCAATTCTGATGCTAGAAACCAATAACTACAATGCCCTAGGGGAAAAATACACATACCGTTGTAATCGGGCGAGTTTCTGCTTTCAGATGCAACAGGAATTTCTCGAGTTCGTCAATCCATTCGCGAGATATGGGAGTTTGAAGTTAAGGAATGCTTGAGAAACCATCAAAATTTTCGCCAGTCTGATACTCGAAACCAATAACTACAAAGGCCTAGGGGAATAATGCACATACCTTTGTAATCGGGCGAGTTTCCACTTTCAGATGCAACTGGAATTTCTCGAGATCGTCATTCCGTTCGCGAGATATGGGAGTTTGAATTTAAGGAATGGTTGAGAAACCATCAAAATTTTCGCAGGCCTGATACTCGAAACCAATAACTACAAAGGCCTAGGGGAAAAATGCACATACCGTTGAAATCGGGCGAGTTTCTGCTTTCAGATGCAACAGGAATTTCTGGAGTTCGTCAATCCGTTCGCATGATGTGGGAGTTTGAAGTTAAGGAATGCTTGAGAAACCATCAAAATTTTCGCAAATCTGATACTCGAAACCAATCACTACAATGGCCTAGGGGGAAAATACACATGCCGTTGTAATCGGGCGAGTTTCTGCTTTCAGATGCAACAGGAGTTTCTCGAATTCGTCAATCCGTTCGCGAGATATGGGAGTTTGAAGTTAAGGAATGCTTGAGAAACCATCAAAATATTCGCCAGTCTGATACTCGAAACCAATAACTACAAAGGCCTAGGGGAAAAATGCACATACCTTTGTAATCGGGCGAGTTTCCACTTCCAGATGCAACAGGAATTTCTCGAGATCGTCATTCCGTTCGCGAGACATGGGAGTTTGAAGTTAAGGAATGCTTGAGAAACCATCAAAATTTTCGCCAGTCTGATACTCGAAACCAATAACTACAAACGCCTAGGGGAAAAATGCACATACCGTTGAAATCGTGCGAGTTTCTACTTTCAGATGCAACAGGAATTTCTCGAGTTCGTCATTCCGTTCGCGAGATATGGGAGTTTGAAGTTAAGGAATAGTTGAGAAACCATCGAAATTTTCGCAAGTCTGATACTCGAAACCAATAACTACAATGGCCTAGGGGGAAAATACACATACCGTTGAAATCGGGCGAGTTTCTGCTTTCAGATGCAACAGGAGTTTCTCGAGTTCGTCAATCCGTTCGCGAGATATGGGAGTTTGAAGTTAAGGAATGCTTGAGAAACCATCAAAATTTTCGCCAGTCTGATACTCGAAACCATCAACTACAAAGGCCTAGGGGAAAAATGCACATACCTTTGTAATCGGGCGAGTTTCCACTTTCAGATGCAACAGGAATTTCTCGAGATCGTCATTCCGTTCGCGAGATATGGGAGTTTGAAGTTAAGGAATGGTTGAGAAACCAACAAAATTTTGGCAGGCCTGATACTCGAAACCAATAACTACAAAGACCTAGGGGAAAAATGCACATACCGTTGAAATCGGGCGAGTTTCTGCTTTCAGATGCAATAGGAAATTCTCGAGTTCGTCAATCCGTTCGCGAGATATGGGAGTTTGAAGTTAAGGAATGCTTGAGAAACCATCAAAATTTTCGCAAGTCTGATACTCGAATCCAATAACAAGTATGGCCTAGGGCAAAAATACACATACCGTTGTAATCGGGCGAGTTTCTGCTTTCAGATGCAATAGGAAATTCTCGAGTTCGTCAATCCGTTCGCGAGATATGGAAGTTTGAAGTTAAGGAATGATTGAGAAACCATCAAAATTTTCGCAAGTCTGATACTCGAAACCAATAACTGGAATGGCCTAGGGGAAAAGTACACAAACCATTGTAATCGTGCGAGTTTCTACTTTCAGATGCAACAGGAATTTCTCGAGTTCGTCATTCCGTTCGCGAGATATGGGAGTTTGAAGTTAAGGAATGGTTGAGAAACCATCGAAATTTTCGCAAGTCTGATACTCGAAACCAATAACTACAAAGGCCTAGGGGAAAAACACACATACCGTTGAAATCGGGCGAGTTTCTGCTTTCAGATGCAACAGGAATTTCTGGAGTTCGTCAATCCGTTCGCGAGATATGGGAGTTTGAAGTTAAGGAATGGTTGAGAAACCTTCAAAATTTTCGCTGGGCTGATACTCGAAACCAATAACTGGAATGGCCTAGGTCAAAAATACACGTACCGTTGTAATCGGGCGAGTCTCTGCTTTCAGATGCAATAGGAAATTCTCGAGTTCGTCAATCCGTTCGCGAGATATGGGAGTTTGAAGTTAAGGAATGCTTGAGAAACCATCAATATTTTCGCAAGTCCCGATACTCGAAACCAATAACTACAATGGCCTAGGGGGAAAATACACACACCGTTGTAATCGGGCGAGTTTCTGCTGTCAGTTGCAACAGGAGTTTCTCGAGTTCGTCAATCCGTTCGCGAGATATGGGAGTTTGAAGTTAAGGAATAGTTGAGAAACCATCGAAATTTTCGCAAGTCTGATACTCGAAACCAATAACTACAAAGGCCTAGGGGAAAAACACACATATCTTTGTAATCGGGCAAGTTTCTGCTTTCAGATGCAACAGGAATTTCTCGAGTTCGTCAATCCATTCGCGAGATATGGGAGTTAGAATTTATGGAATGCTTGAGAAACCGTCAAAATTTTCGCAATTCTGATGCTAGAAACCAATAACTACAATGCCCTAGGGGAAAAATACACATACCGTTGTAATCGGGCGAGTTTCTGCTTTCAGATGCAACAGGAATTTCTCGAGTTCGTCAATCCATTCGCGAGATATGGGAGTTTGAAGTTAAGGAATGCTTGAGAAACCATCAAAATTTTCGCAAGTCGGATACTCGAAACCAATAACTACTATGGCCTAGGGTAAAAATACACGTACCGTTGTAATCGGGCGAGTTTCTGCTTTCAGATGCAATAGGAAATTCTCGAGTTCGTCAATCCGTTCGCGAGATATGGGAGTTTGAATTTAAGGAATGGTTGAGAAACCATCAAAATTTTCGCAGGCCTGATACTCGAAACCAATAACTACAAAGGCCTAGGGGAAAAATGCACATACCGTTGAAATCGGGCGAGTTTCTGCTTTCAGATGCAACAGGAATTTCTGGAGTTCGTCAATCCGTTCGCGAGATATGGGAGTTTGAAGTTAAGGAATGGTTGAGAAACCTTCAAAATTTTCGCTGGGCTGATACTCGAAACCAATAACTGGAATGGCCTAGGTCAAAAATACACGTACCGTTGTAATCGGGCGAGTCTCTGCTTTCAGATGCAATAGGAAATTCTCGAGTTCGTCAATCCGTTCGCGAGATATGGGAGTTTGAAGTTAAGGAATGCTTGAGAAACCATCAATATTTTCGCAAGTCCCGATACTCGAAACCAATAACTACAATGGCCTAGGGGGAAAATACACACACCGTTGTAATCGGGCGAGTTTCTGCTGTCAGTTGCAACAGGAGTTTCTCGAGTTCGTCAATCCGTTCGCGAGATATGGGAGTTTGAAGTTAAGGAATAGTTGAGAAACCATCGAAATTTTCGCAAGTCTGATACTCGAAACCAATAACTACAAAGGCCTAGGGGAAAAACACACATATCTTTGTAATCGGGCAAGTTTCTGCTTTCAGATGCAACAGGAATTTCTCGAGTTCGTCAATCCATTCGCGAGATATGGGAGTTAGAATTTATGGAATGCTTGAGAAACCATCAAAATTTTCGCAATTCTGATGCTAGAAACCAATAACTACAATGCCCTAGGGGAAAAATACACATACCGTTGTAATCGGGCGAGTTTCTGCTTTCAGATGCAACAGGAATTTCTCGAGTTCGTCAATCCATTCGCGAGATATGGGAGTTTGAAGTTAAGGAATGCTTGAGAAACCATCAAAATTTTCGCAAGTCTGATACTCGAAACCAATAACTACAAAGGCCTAGGGGAAAAACACACATATCTTTGTAATCGTGCGAGTTTCTGCTTTCAGATGCAACAGGAATTTCTCGAGTTCGTCAATCCGTTCGCGAGGTATGGGAGTTTGAAGTTACGGAATGCTTGAGAAACCATCAAAATTTTCGCCATTCTGATACTCGAAACCAATAACTACAAAGGCCTAGGGGAAAAATGCACATACCTTTGTAATCGGGCGAGTTTCCACTTTCAGATGCAACAGGAATTTCTCGAGATCGTCATTCCGTTCGCGAGATATGGGAGTTTGAATTTAAGGAATGGTTGAGAAACCATCAAAATTTTCGCAGGCCTGATACTCGAAACCAATAACTACAAAGGCCTAGGGGAAAAATGCACATACCGTTGAAATCGGGCGAGTTTCTGCTTTCAGATGCAACAGGAATTTCTGGAGTTCGTCAATCCGTTCGCGAGATATGGGAGTTAGAAGTTATGGAATGTTTGAGAAACCATCAAAATTTTCGCAAGTCTGATACTCGAAACCAATAACTACTATGGCCTAGGGCAAAAATGCACATACCGTTGAAATCGGGCGAGTTTCTGCTTTCAAGTGCAACAGGAATTTCTCGAATTCGTCACTCCGTTCGCGAGATATGGGAGTTTGAAGTTAAGGAATGGTTGAGAAACCTTCAAAATTTTCGCTGGGCTGATACTCGAAACCAATAACTGGAATGGCCTAGGTCAAAAATACACGTACCGTTGTAATCGGGCGTGTTTCTGCTTTCAGATGCAATAGGAAATTCTCGAGTTCGTCAATCCGTTCGCGAGATATGGTAGTTTGAAGTTAAGGAATGGTTGAGAAACCATCAAAATTTTCGCAAGTCTGATACTCGAAACCAATAACTACAAAGGCCTTGGGGAAAAATACACGTACCGTTGTAATCGGGCGAGTTTCTGCTTTCAGATGCAACAGGAATTTCTCGAGTTCGTCATTCCGTTCGCGAGATATGGGAGTTTGAAGTTAAGGAATGGTTGAGAAACCATCAAAATTATTGCAAGTCTGATACTCGAAGCAAATAACTACAAAGGCCTTGGGGAAAAATACACGTACCGTTGTAATCGGGCGAGTCTCTGCTTTCAGATGCAATAGGAAATTCTCGAGTTCGTCAATCCGTTCGCGAGATATGGGAGTTTGAAGTTAAGGAATGGTTGAGAAACCATCACAATTTTCGCAAGTCTGATACTCGAAAACAATAACTACTATGGCCTAGGGCAAAAATACACGTACCGTTGTAATCGGGCGAGTTTCTGCTTTCAGATGCAATAGGAAATTCTCGAGTTCGTCAATCCGTTCGCGAGATATGGGAGTTTGAAGTTAAGGAATGCTTGAGAAACCATCAATATTTTCGCAAGTCCCGATACTCGAAACCAATAACTACAATGGCCTAGGGGGAAAATACACACACCGTTGTAATCGGGCGAGTTTCTGCTTTCAGTTGCAACAGGAGTTTCTCGAGTTCGTCAATCCGTTCGCGAGATGTGGGAGTTTGAAGTTAAGGAATGCTTGAGAAACCATCAAAATTTTCGCAAGTCTGATACTCGAATCCAATAACAACTATGGCCTAGGGCAAAAATATACATACTGTTGTAATCGGGCGAGTTTCTGCTTTCAGATGCAATAGGAAATTCTCGAGTTCGTCAATCCGTTCGCGAGATATGGGAGTTTGAAGTTAAGGAATGATTGAGAAACCATCAAAATTTTCGCAAGTCTGATACTCGAAACCAATAACTGGAATGGCCTAGGGGAAAAGTACACACACCATTGTAATCGTGCGAGTTTCTACTTTCAGATGCAACAGGAATTTCTCGAGTTCGTCATTCCGTTCGCGAGATATGGGAGTTTGAAGTTAAGGAATGGTTGAGAAACCATCAAAATTTTCGCAGGCCTGATACTCGAAACCAATAACTACATAGGCCTAGGGGAAAAATGCACATACCGTTGAAATCGGGCGAGTTTCTGCTTTCAGATGCAATAGGAAATTCTCGAGTTCGTCAATCCGTTCGCGAGATATGGGAGTTTGAAGTTAAGGAATGCTTAGAAACCATCAAAATTTTCGCAAGTCCCGATACTCGAAACCAATAACTACAATGGCCTAGGGGGCAAATACACACACCGTTGTAATCGGGCGAGTTTCTGCTTTCAGATGCAACAGGAGTTTCTCGAGTTCGTCAATCCGTTCGCGAGATATGGGAGTTTGAAGTTAAGGAATGCTTGAGAAACCATCAAAATTTTCGCAAGTCTGATACTCGAATCCAATAACAACTATGGCCTAGGGGAAAAGTACACGTACCGTTGTAATCGGGCGAGTTTCTGCTTTCAGATGCAACAGGAATTTCTCGAGTTCGTCATTCCGTTCGCGAGATATGGGAGTTTGAAGTTAAGGAATGGTTGAGAAACCATCAAAATTATCGCAAGTCTGATACTCGAAGCCAATAACTACAAAGGCCTTGGGGAAAAATACACGTACCGTTGTAATCGGGCGAGTCTCTGCTTTCAGATGCAATAGGAAATTCTCGAGTTCGTCAATCCGTTCGCGAGATATGGGAGTTTGAAGTTAAGGAATGGTTGAGAAACCATCACAATTTTCGCAAGTCGGATACTCGAAACCAATAACTACTATGGCCTAGGGTAAAAATACACGTACCGTTGTAATCGGGCGAGTTTCTGCTTTCAGATGCAATAGGAAATTCTCGAGTTCGTCAATCCGTTCGCGAGATATGGGAGTTTGAAGTTAAGGAATGCTTAGAAACCATCAAAATTTTCGCAAGTCCCGATACTCGAAACCAATAACTACAATGGCCTAGGGGGCAAATACACACACCGTTGTAATCGGGCGAGTTTCTGCTTTCAGATGCAACAGGAGTTTCTCGAGTTCGTCAATCCGTTCGCGAGATATGGGAGTTTGAAGTTAAGGAATGCTTGAGAAACCATCAAAATTTTCGCAAGTCTGATACTCGAATCCAATAACAACTATGGCCTAGGGCAAAAATATACATACTGTTGTAATCGGGCGAGTTTCTGCTTTCAGATGCAATAGAAAATTCTCGAGTTCGTCAATCCGTTCGCGAGATATGGGAGTTTGAAGTTAAGGAATGGTTGAGAAACCATCGCAATTTTCGCAAGTCTGATACTCGAAACCAATAACTACTATGCCCTAGGGCAAAAATATACATACCGTTGTAATCGGGCGAGTTTCTGCTTTCAGATGCAATAGGAAATTCTCGAGTTCGTCAATCCGTTCGCGAGATATGGAAGTTTGAAATTAAGGAATGATTGAGAAACCATCAAAATTTTCGCAAGTCTGATACTCGAAACCAATAACTGGAATGGCCTAGGGGAAAAGTACACACACCATTGTAATCGTGCGAGTTTCTACTTTCAGATGCAACAGGAATTTCTCGAGTTCGTCATTCCGTTCGCGAGATATGGGAGATTGAAGTTAAGGAATGGTTGAGAAACCATCAAAATTTTCGCAAGTCTGATTCTCGAAACCAATAACTACTATGGCCTAGGGCAAAAATGCACATACCGTTGAAATCGGGCGAGCTTCTGCTTTCAGATGCAACAGGAATTTCTCGAATTCGTCAATCCGTTCGCGAGATATGGGAGTTTGAAGTTAAGGAATGGTTGAGAAACCATCACAATTTCGGCAAGTCTGATACTCGAAACCAATAAGTACAATGGCCTAGGGGAAAAATACACATACCGTTGTGATCGGGCGAGATTCTGCTTTCAGATGCAATAGGAAATTCTCGAGTTCGTCAATCCGTTCGCGAGATATGGAAGTTTGAAGTTAAGGAATGCTTGAGAAACCATCAAAATTTTCGCTGGTCTGATACTCGAAACCAACAACTGGAATGGCCTAGGGGAAAAGTACACACACCGTTGTAATCGGGCGAGTTTCTCCTTTCAGATGCAATAGGAAATTCTCGAGTTCGTCAATCCGTTCGCGAGGTATGGGAGTTTGAAGTTAAGGAATGGTTGAGAAACCATCACAATTTCGGCAAGTCTGATACTCGAAACCAATAAGTACAATGGCCTAGGGGAAAAATACACATACCGTTGTGATCGGGCGAGATTCTGCTTTCAGATGCAATAGGAAATTCTCGAGTTCGTCAATCCGTTCGCGGGATATGGAAGTGTGAAGTTAAGGAATGGTTGAGAAACCATCAAAATTTTCGCAAGTCTGATACTCGAAACCAATAACTACTATGGCCTAGGGCAAAATTACACATACCGTTGTAATCGGGCGAGTTTCTGCTTTCAGATGCAATAGGATATTCTCGAGTTCGTCAATCCGATCGCGAGATATGGAAGTTTGAAGTTAAGGAATGCTTGAGAAACCAACAAAATTTTCGCTGGTCTGATACTCGAAACCAACAACTGGAATGCCCTAGGGGAAAAGTACACACACCGTTGTAATCGGGCGAGTTTCCGCTTTCAGATGCAAAGGAAATTCTCGAGTTCGTCAATCCGTTCGCGAGATATGGGAGTTTGAAGTTAAGGAATGGTTGAGAAACCATCAAAATTTTCGCAAGTCTGATACTCGAAACCAATAACTACTATGGCCTACGGCAAAAATGCACATACCGTTGAAATCGGGCAAGTTTCTGCTTTCAGATGCAATAGGAAATTCTCGAGTTCGTCAATCCGTTCGCGAGATATGGGAATTTGAAATTAAGGAATGGTTGAGATACCACCAAAATTTTCGCAAGTCTGATACTCGAAACCAATAACTACAATGGCCTAGGAGAAAAATACACATACCTTTGTAATCGGGCGAGTTTCTGCTTTCAGATGCAATAGGAAATTCTCGAGTTCGTCAATCCGTTCGCGAGATATGGGAATTTGAAGTTAAGGAATGGTTGAGAAACCATCATAATTTTCGCAAGTCTGATACTCGAAACCAATAACTGGAATGGCCTAGGGGAAAAGTACACATACAATTGTAATCGGGCGAGTTTTAACTTTCAGATGCAACAGGAATTTCTCGAATTCGTCAATCCGTTTGCGAGAAATGGGAGTTTGAAGTTAAGGAATGGTTGAGAAACCATCAAAATTTTCGCAAGTCTGTTACACGAAACCAATAACCACAATGGCCTAGAGGAAAAATACACATACCGATGTAATCGGGCGAGTTTCTACTTTCAGATGCAACAGGAATTTCTCGAGTTCGTCAATCCGTTCGCGCGATATGGGAGTTTGAAGTTAAGGAATGGTTGAGAAACCATCAAAATTTTCGCAAGTCTGATACTCGAAACCAATAACTACAAATGCCTAGGGGAAAAATACACATACCATTGTAATCGGGCGAGATTCTACTTTCACATGCAACAGGAATTTCTCGAGTTCGTCAATGCGTTCGCGAGGTACAGCAGTTTGAAGTTAAGGAATGGTTGAGAAATCATCAAAATTTTCGCAAGTCTGATACTCGAATCCAATAACTACTATGGCCTAGGGGAAAAGTACACACACCGTTGTAATCGGGCGAGTTTCTCCTTTCAGATGCAATAGGAAATTCTCGAGTTCGTCATTCCGTTCGCGAGATATGGGAGTTTGAAGATATGGAATGCTTGAGAAACCATCAAAATTTTCGCAAGTCTGATACTCGAAACCAATAACTACAAAGGCCTAGGGGAAAAATACACGTACCGTTGCAATCGGGCGAGTTTCTGCTTTCAGGTGCAATAGGAAATTCTCGAGTTCGTCAATCCCATCGCGAGATATGGAAGTTTGAAGTTAAGGAATGCTTGAGAAACCATCAAAATTTTCGCTGGTCTGATACTCGAAACCAACAACTGGAATGGCCTAGGGGAAAAGAACACACACCGTTGTAATCGGGCGAGTTTCTCCTTTCAGATGCAATAGGAAATTCTCGAGTTCGTCATCCGTTCGCGAGATATGGGAGTTTGAAGTTAAGGAATGGTTGAGAAACCATCACATTTTTCGCAAGCCTGATACTCGAAACCAACAACTACAATGGCCTAGGGGAAAAATACACATACCGTTGTAATCGGGCGAGATTCTGCTTTCAGATGCAATAGGAAATTCTCGAGTTCGTCAATCCGTTCGCGAGATATGGAAGTGTGAAGTTAAGGAATGGTTGAGAAACCATCAAAATTTTCGCATGTCTGATACTCGAAACCAATAACAGGAATGGCCTAGGGGAAAAGTACACATACCATTGTAATCGGGCGAGTTTTAACTTTCAGATGCAACAGGAATTACTCGAGTTCGTCAATCCGTTCGCGAGAAATGGGAGTTTGAAGTTAAGGAATGGTTGAGAAACCATCAAAATTTTCGCAAGTCTGATACTCGAAACCAATAACTACAAATGCCTAGGGGAAAAATACACATACCATTGTAATCGGGCGAGATTCTACTTTCACATGCAACAGGAATTTCTCGAGTTCGTCAATGCGTTCGCGAGATACAGCAGTTTGAAGTTAAGGAATGGTTGAGAAACCATCAAAATTTTCGCTGGTCTGATACTCGAAACCAACAACTGGAATGGCCTAGGGGAAAAGTACACACACCGTTGTAATCGGGCGAGTTTCTCCTTTCAGATGCAATAGGAAATTCTCGAGTTCGTCAGTCCGTTCGCGAGATATGGAAGTGTGAAGTTAAGGAATGGTTGAGAAACCATCAAAATTTTCGCAATTCTGATGCTAGAAACCAATAAATACAATGGCCTAGGGGAAAAATACAAATACCGTTGTGATCGGGCGAGATTCTGCTTTCAGATGCAATAGGAAATTCTCGAGTTCGTCAATCCGTTCGCGAGATATGGAAGTGTGAAGTTAAGGAATGGTTGAGAAACCATCAAAATATTCGCTGGTCTGATACTCGAAACCAACAACTGGAATGGCCTAGGGGAAAAGTACACACACCGTTGTAATCGGGCGAGTTTCTCCTTTCAGATGCAACAGGAATTTCTCGAGTTCGTTATTCCGTTCGCGAGATATGGGAGTTTGAAGTTAAGGAATGGTTGAGAAACCATCAAAATTTTCGCAAGTCTGATACTCGAAACCAAGAACTACAAAGGCATAGGGGAAAAATGCACATACCTTTGTAATCGGGCGAGTTTCCACTTTCAGGTGCAACAGGAATTTTTCGAGTTCGTCATTCCGTTCGCGAGATATGGGAGTTTGAAGTTAAGGAATGGTTGAGAAACCATCAAAATTTTCGCAATTCTGATGCTGGAAACCAATAAATACAATGGCCTAGGGGAAAAATACGCATACCGTTGTAATCGGGTGAGTTTCTGCTTTCAGATGCAACAGGAATTTCTCGAGTTCGTCAATCCGTTCGCGAGATATGGGAGATTGAAGTTAAGGAATGCTTGAGAAACCATCAAAATTTTCGCAAGTCTGATACTCGAAACCAATAACTACAAAGGCCTAGGGGAAAAATACACGTACCGTTGCAACCGGGCGAGTTTCTGCTTTCAGGTGCAATAGGAAATTCTCGAGTTCGTCAATCCCATCGCGAGATATGGAAGTTTGAAGTTAAGGAATGCTTGAGAAACCATCAAAATTTTCGCTGGTCTGATACTCGAAACCAACAACTGGAATGGCCTTGGGGAAAAGAACACACACCGTTGTAATCGGGCGAGTTTCTCCTTTCAGATGCAATAGGAAATTCTCGAGTTCGTCATCCGTTCGCGAGATATGGGAGTTTGAAGTTAAGGAATGGTTGAGAAACCATCACATTTTTCGCAAGTCTGATACTCGAAACCAACAACTACAATGGCCTAGGGGAAAAATACACATACCGTTGTAATCGGGCGAGATTCTGCTTTCAGATGCAATAGGAAATTCTCGAGTTCGTCAATCCGTTCGCGAGATATGGAAGTTTGAAGTTAAGGAATGCTTGAGAAACCAACAAAATTTTCGCAAGTCTGATACTCGAAACCAATAACTACTATGGCCTAGGGCAAAAATGCACATACCGTTGAAATCGGGCAAGTTTCTGCATTCAGATGCAATAGGAAATTCTCGAGTTCGTCAATCCGATCGCGAGATATGGAAGTTTGAAGTTAAGGAATGCTTAAGAAACCATCAAAATTTTCGCTGGTCTGATACTCGAAACCAACAACTGGAATGGCCTAGGGGAAAAGTACACACACCGTTGTAATCGGGCGAGTTTCTCCTTTCAGATGCAATAGGAAATTCTCGAGATCGTCAATCCGTTCGCGAGATATGGAAGTGTGAAGTTAAGGAATGGTTGAGAATCCATCAAAATTTTCGCATGTCTGATACTCGAAACCAATAACAGGAATGGCCTAGGGGAAAAGTACACATACCATTGTAATCGGGCGAGTTTTAACTTTCAGATGCAACAGGAATTACTCGAGTTCGTCAATCCGTTCGCGAGAAATGGGAGTTTGAAGTTAAGGAATGGTTGAGAAACCATCAAAATTTTCGCAAGTCTGATACACGAAACCAATAACCACAATGGCCTAGAGGAAAAATACACATACCGTTGTATTCGGGCGAGTTTCTACTTTCAGATGCAACAGGAATTTCTCGAGTTCGTCAATCCGTTCGCGGGATATGGGAGTTTGAAGCTAAGGAATGGTTGAGAAACCATCAAAATTTTCGCAAGTCTGATACTCGAAACCAATAACTACAAATGCCTAGGGGAAAAATACACATACCATTGTAATCGGGCGAGATTCTACTTTCACATGCAACAGGAATTTCTCGAGTTCGTCAATGCGTTCGCGAGATACAGCAGTTTGAAGTTAAGGAATGGTTGAGAAACCATCAAAATTTTCGCTGGTCTGATACTCGAAACCAACAACTGGAATGGCCTAGGGGAAAAGTACACACACCGTTGTAATCGGGCGAGTTTCTCCTTTCAGATGCAATAGGAAATTCTCGAGTTCGTCAATCCGTTCGCGAGATATGGAAGTGTGAAGTTAAGGAATGGTTGAGAAACCATCAAAATTTTCGCAATTCTGATGCTAGAAACCAATAAATACAATGGCCTAGGGGAAAAATACAAATACCGTTGTGATCGGGCGAGATTCTGCTTTCAGATGCAATAGGAAATTCTCGAGCTCGTCAATCCGTTCGCGAGATATGGAAGTGTGAAGTTAAGGAATGGTTGAGAAACCATCAAAATTTTCGCTGGTCTGATACTCGAAACCAACAACTGGAATGGCCTAGGGGAAAAGTACACACACCGTTGTAATCGGGCGAGTTTCTCCTTTCAGATGCAACAGGAATTTCTCGAGTTCGTTATTCCGTTCGCGAGATATGGGAGTTTGAAGTTAAGGAATGGTTGAGAAACCATCAAAATTTTCGCAAGTCTGATACTCGAAACCAAGAACTACAAAGGCATAGGGGAAAAATGCACATACCTTTGTAATCGGGCGAGTGTCCACTTTCAGGTGCAACAGGAATTTTTCGAGTTCGTCATTCCGTTCGCGAGATATGGGAGTGTGAAGTTAAGGAATGGTTGAGAAACCATCAAAATTTTCGCAATTCTGATGCTGGAAACCAATAAATACAATGGCCTAGGGGAAAAATACACATACCGTTGTAATCGGGTGAGTTTCTGCTTTCAGATGCAACAGGAATTTCTCGAGTTCGTCAATCCGTTCGCGAGATATGGGAGATTGAAGTTAAGGAATGCTTGAGAAACCATCAAAATTTTCGCAAGTCTGATACTCGAAACCAATAACTACAAAGGCCTAGGGGAAAAATACACGTACCGTTGCAATCGGGCGAGTTTCTGCTTTCAGGTGCAATAGGAAATTCTCGAGTTCGTCAATCCCATCGCGAGATATGGAAGTTTGAAGTTAAGGAATGCTTGAGAAACCATCAAAATTTTCGCTGGTCTGATACTCGAAACCAACAACTGGAATGGCCTAGGGGAAAAGAACACACACCGTTGTAATCGGGCGAGTTTCTCCTTTCAGATGCAATAGGAAATTCTCGAGTTCGTCATCCGTTCGCGAGATATGGAAGTGTGAAGTTAAGGAATGGTTGAGAAACCATCAAAATTTTCGCAATTCTGATGCTAGAAACCAATAAATACAATGGCCTAGGGGAAAAATACAAATACCGTTGTGATCGGGCGAGATTCTGCTTTCAGATGCAATAGGAAATTCTCGAGTTCGTCAATCCGTTCGCGAGATATGGAAGTGTGAAGTTAAGGAATGGTTGAGAAACCATCAAAATTTTCGCTGGTCTGATACTCGAAACCAACAACTGGAATGGCCTAGGGGAAAAGTACACACACCGTTGTAATCGGGCGAGTTTCTCCTTTCAGATGCAACAGGAATTTCTCGAGTTCGTTATTCCGTTCGCGAGATATGGGAGTTTGAAGTTAAGGAATGGTTGAGAAACCATCAAAATTTTCGCAATTCTGATGCTGGAAACCAATAAATACAATGGCCTAGGGGAAAAATACACATACCGTTGTAATCGGGTGAGTTTCTGCTTTCAGATGCAACAGGAATTTCTCGAGTTCGTCAATCCGTTCGCGAGATATGGGAGATTGAAGTTAAGGAATGCTTGAGAAACCATCAAAATTTTCGCAAGTCTGATACTCGAAACCAATAACTACAAAGGCCTAGGGGAAAAATACACGTACCGTTGCAACCGGGTGAGTTTCTGCTTTCAGGTGCAATAGGAAATTCTCGAGTTCGTCAATCCCATCGCGAGATATGGAAGTTTGAAGTTAAAGAATGCTTGAGAAACCATCAAAATTTTCGCTGGTCTGATACTCGAAACCAACAACTGGAATGGCCTAGGGGAAAAGAACACACACCGTTGTAATCGGGCGAGTTTCTCCTTTCAGATGCAATAGGAAATTCTCGAGTTCGTCATCCGTTCGCGAGATATGGGAGTTTGAAGTTAAGGAATGGTTGAGAAACCATCACATTTTTCGCAAGTCTGATACTCGAAACCAACAACTACAATGGCCTAGGGGAAAAATACACATACCGTTGTAATCGGGCGAGATTCTGCTTTCAGATGCAATAGGAAATTCTCGAGTTCGTCAATCCGTTCGCGAGATATGGAAGTTTGAAGTTAAGGAATGCTTGAGAAACCAACAAAATTTTCGCAAGTCTGATACTCGAAACCAATAACTACTATGGCCTAGGGCAAAAATGCACATACCGTTGAAATCGGGCAAGTTTCTGCATTCAGATGCAATAGGAAATTCTCGAGTTCGTCAATCCGATCGCGAGAAATGGAAGTTTGAAGTTAAGGAATGCTTAAGAAACCATCAAAATTTTCGCTGGTCTGATACTCGAAACCAACAACTGGAATGGCCTAGGGGAAAAGTACACACACCGTTGTAATCGGGCGAGTTTCTCCTTTCAGATGCAATAGGAAATTCTCGAGATCGTCAATCCGTTCGCGAGATATGGAAGTGTGAAGTTAAGGAATGGTTGAGAATCCATCAAAATTTTCGCATGTCTGATACTCGAAACCAATAACAGGAATGGCCTAGGGGAAAAGTACACATACCATTGTAATCGGGCGAGTTTTAACTTTCAGATGCAACAGGAATTACTCGAGTTCGTCAATCCGTTCGCGAGAAATGGGAGTTTGAAGTTAAGGAATGGTTGAGAAACCATCAAAATTTTCGCAAGTCTGATACACGAAACCAATAACCACAATGGCCTAGAGGAAAAATACACATACCGTTGTAATCGGGCGAGATTCTGCTTTCAGATGCAATAGGAAATTCTCGAGTTCGTCAATCCGTTCGCGAGATATGGAAGTTTGAAGTTAAGGAATGCTTGAGAAACCAACAAAATTTTCGCAAGTCTGATACTCGAAACCAATAACTACTATGGCCTAGGGCAAAAATGCACATACCGTTGAAATCGGGCAAGTTTCTGCATTCAGATGCAATAGGAAATTCTCGAGTTCGTCAATCCGATCGCGAGAAATGGAAGTTTGAAGTTAAGGAATGCTTAAGAAACCATCAAAATTTTCGCTGGTCTGATACTCGAAACCAACAACTGGAATGGCCTAGGGGAAAAGTACACACACCGTTGTAATCGGGCGAGTTTCTCCTTTCAGATGCAATAGGAAATTCTCGAGATCGTCAATCCGTTCGCGAGATATGGAAGTGTGAAGTTAAGGAATGGTTGAGAATCCATCAAAATTTTCGCATGTCTGATACTCGAAACCAATAACAGGAATGGCCTAGGGGAAAAGTACACATACCATTGTAATCGGGCGAGTTTTAACTTTCAGATGCAACAGGAATTACTCGAGTTCGTCAATCCGTTCGCGAGAAATGGGAGTTTGAAGTTAAGGAATGGTTGAGAAACCATCAAAATTTTCGCAAGTCTGATACACGAAACCAATAACCACAATGGCCTAGAGGAAAAATACACATACCGTTGTAATCGGGCGAGTTTCTACTTTCAGATGCAACAGGAATTTCTCGAGTTCGTCAATCCGTTCGCGGGATATGGGAGTTTGAAGCTATGGAATGGTTGAGAAACCATCAAAATTTTCGCAAGTCTGATACTCGAAACCAATAACTACAAATGCCTAGGGGAAAAATACACATACCATTGTAATCGGGCGAGATTCTACTTTCACATGCAACAGGAATTTCTCGAGTTCGTCAATGCGTTCGCGAGATACAGCAGTTTGAAGTTAAGGAATGGTTGAGAAACCATCAAAATTTTCGCTGGTCTGATACTCGAAACCAACAACAGGAATGGCCTAGGGGAAAAGTACACACACCGTTGTAATCGGGCGAGTTTCTCCTTTCAGATGCAATAGGAAATTCTCGAGTTCGTCAATCCGTTCGCGAGATATGGAAGTGTGAAGTTAAGGAATGGTTGAGAAACCATCAAAATTTTCGCAATTCTGATGCTAGAAACCAATAAATACAATGGCCTAGGGGAAAAATACAAATACCGTTGTGATCGGGCGAGATTCTGCTTTCAGATGCAATAGGAAATTCTCGATTTCGTCAATCCGTTCGCGAGATATGGAAGTGTGAAGTTAAGGAATGGTTGAGAAACCATCAAAATTTTCGCTGGTCTGATACTCGAAACCAACAACTGGAGTGGCCTAGGGGAAAAGTTCACACACCGTTGTAATCGGGCGAGTTTCTCCTTTCAGATGCAACAGGAATTTCTCGAGTTCGTTATTCCGTTCGCGAGATATGGGAGTTTGAAGTTAAGGAATGGTTGAGAAACCATCAAAATTTTCGCAAGTCTGATACTCGAAACCAAGAACTACAAAGGCATAGGGGAAAAATGCACATACCTTTGTAATCGGGCGAGTTTCCACTTTCAGGTGCAACAGGAATTTTTCGAGTTCGTCATTCCGTTCGCGAGATATGGGAGTTTGAAGTTAAGGAATGGTTGAGAAACCATCAAAATTTTCGCAATTCTGATGCTGGAAACCAATAAATACAATGGCCTAGGGGAAAAATACACATACCGTTGTAATCGGGTGAGTTTCTGCTTTCAGATGCAACAGGAATTTCTCGAGTTCGTCAATCCGTTCGCGAGATATGGGAGATTGAAGTTAAGGAATGCTTGAGAAACCATCAAAATTTTCGCAAGTCTAATACTCGAAACCAATAACTACAAAGGCCTAGGGGAAAAATACACGTACCGTTGCAATCGGGCGAGTTTCTGCTTTCAGGTGCAATAGGAAATTCTCGAGTTCGTCAATCCCATCGCGAGATATGGAAGTTTGAAGTTAAGGAATGCTTGAGAAACCATCAAAATTTTCGCTGGTCTGATACTCGAAACCAACAACTGGAATGGCCTAGGGGAAAAGAACACACACCGTTGTAATCGGGCGAGTTTCTCCTTTCAGATGCAATAGGAAATTCTCGAGTTCGTCATCCGTTCGCGAGATATGGGAGTTTGAAGTTAAGGAATGGTTGAGAAACCATCACATTTTTCGCAAGTCTGATACTCGAAACCAACAACTACAATGGCCTAGGGGAAAAATACACATACCGTTGTAATCGGGCGAGATTCTGCTTTCAGATGCAATAGGAAATTCTCGAGTTCGTCAATCCGTTCGCGAGATATGGAAGTTTGAAGTTAAGGAATGCTTGAGAAACCAACAAAATTTTCGCAAGTCTGATACTCGAAACCAATAACTACTATGGCCTAGGGCAAAAATGCACATACCGTTGAAATCGGGCAAGTTTCTGCATTCGGATGCAATAGGAAATTCTCGAGTTCGTCAATCCGATCGCGAGATATGGAAGTTTGAAGTTAAGGAATGCTTAAGAAACCATCAAAATTTTCGCTGGTCTGATACTCGAAACCAACAACTGGAATGGCCTAGGGGAAAAGTACACACACCGTTGTAATCGGGCGAGTTTCTCCTTTCAGATGCAATAGGAAATTCTCGAGATCGTCAATCCGTTCGCGAGATATGGAAGTGTGAAGTTAAGGAATGGTTGAGAAACCATCAAAATTTTCGCATGTCTGATACTCGAAACCAATAACAGGAATGGCCTAGGGGAAAAGTACACATACCATTGTAATCGGGCGAGTTTTAACTTTCAGATGCAACAGGAATTACTCGAGTTCGTCAATCCGTTCGCGAGAAATGGGAGTTTGAAGTTAAGGAATGGTTGAGAAACCATCAAAATTTTCGCAAGTCTGATACACGAAACCAATAACCACAATGGCCTAGAGGAAAAATACACATACCGTTGTAATCGGGCGAGTTTCTACTTTCAGATGCAACAGGAATTTCTCGAGTTCGTCAATCCGTTCGCGGGATATGGGAGTTTGAAGCTAAGGAATGGTTGAGAAACCATCAAAATTTTCGCAAGTCTGATACTCGAAACCAATAACTACAAATGCCTAGGGGAAAAATACACATACCATTGTAATCGGGCGAGATTCTACTTTCACATGCAACAGGAATTTCTCGAGTTCGTCAGTGCGTTCGCGAGATACAGCAGTTTGAAGTTAAGGAATGGTTGAGAAACCATCAAAATTTTCGCTGGTCTGATACTCGAAACCAACAACTGGAATGGCCTAGGGGAAAAGTACACACACCGTTGTAATCGGGCGAGTTTCTCCTTTCAGATGCAATAGGAAATTCTCGAGTTCGTCAATCCGTTCGCGAGATATGGAAGTGTGAAGTTAAGGAATGGTTGAGAAACCATCAAAATTTTCGCAATTCTGATGCTAGAAACCAATAAATACAATGGCCTAGGGGAAAAATACAAATACCGTTGTGATCGGGCGAGATTCTGCTTTCAGATGCAATAGGAAATTCTCGAGTTCGTCAATCCGTTCGCGAGATATGGAAGTGTGAAGTTAAGGAATGGTTGAGTAACCATCAAAATTTTCGCTGGTCTGATACTCGAAACCAACAACTGGAATGGCCTAGGGGAAAAGTACACACACCGTTGTAATCGGGCGAGTTTCTCCTTTCAGATGCAACAGGAATTTCTCGAGTTCGTTATTCCGTTCGCGAGATATGGGAGTTTGAAGTTAAGGAATGGTTGAGAAACCATCAAAATTTTCGCAAGTCTGATACTCGAAACCAAGAACTACAAAGGCATAGGGGAAAAATGCACATACCTTTGTAATCGGGCGAGTTTCCACTTTCAGGTGCAACAGGAATTTTTCGAGTTCGTCATTCCGTTCGCGAGATATGGGAGTTTGAAGTTAAGGAATGGTTGAGAAACCATCAAAATTTTCGCAATTCTGATGCTGGAAACCAATAAATACAATGGCCTAGGGGAAAAATACACATACCGTTGTAATCGGGTGAGTTTCTGCTTTCAGATGCAACAGGAATTTCTCGAGTTCGTCAATCCGTTCGCGAGATATGGGAGATTGAAGTTAAGGAATGCTTGAGAAACCATCAAAATTTTCGCAAGTCTGATACTCGAAACCAATAACTACAAAGGCCTAGGGGAAAAATGCACATACCGTTGAAATCGGGCAAGTTTCTGCATTCAGATGCAATAGGAAATTCTCGAGTTCGTCAATCCGATCGCGACATATGGAAGTTTGAAGTTAAGGAATGCTTAAGAAACCATCAAAATTTTCGCTGGTCTGATACTCGAAGCCAACAACTGGAATGGCCTAGGGGAAAAGTACACACACCGTTGTAATCGGGCGAGTTTCTCCTTTCAGATGCAATAGGAAATTCTCGAGATCGTCAATCCGTTCGCGAGATATGGAAGTGTGAAGTTAAGGAATGATTGAGAATCCATCAAAATTTTCGCATGTCTGATACTCGAAACCAATAACAGGAATGGCCTAGGGGAAAAGTACACATACCATTGTAATCGGGCGAGTTTTAACTTTCAGATGCAACAGGAATTACTCGAGTTCGTCAATCCGTTCGCGAGAAATGGGAGTTTGAAGTTAAGGAATGGTTGAGAAACCATCAAAATTTTCGCAAGTCTGATACACGAAACCAATAACCACAATGGCCTAGAGGAAAAATACACATACCGTTGTAATCGGGCGAGTTTCTACTTTCAGATGCAACAGGAATTTCTCGAGTTCGTCAATCCGTTCGCGGGATATGGGAGTTTGAAGCTAAGGAATGGTTGAGAAACCATCAAAATTTTCGCAAGTCTGATACTCGAAACCAATAACTACAAATGCCTAGGGGAAAAATACACATACCATTGTAATCGGGCGAGATTCTACTTTCACATGCAACAGGAATTTCTCGAGTTCGTCAATGCGTTCGCGAGATACAGCAGTTTGAAGTTAAGGAATGGTTGAGAAACCATCAAAATTTTCGCTGGTCTGATACTCGAAACCAACAACTGGAATGGCCTAGGGGAAAAGTACACACACCGTTGTAATCGGGCGAGTTTCTCCTTTCAGATGCAATAGGAAATTCTCGAGTTCGTCTATCCGTTCGCGAGATATGGAAGTGTGAAGTTAAGGAATGGTTGAGAAACCATCAAAATTTTCGCAATTCTGATGCTAGAAACCAATAAATACAATGGCCTAGGGGAAAAATACAAATACCGTTGTGATCGGGCGAGATTCTGCTTTCAGATGCAATAGGAAATTCTCGAGTTCGTCAATCCGTTCGCGAGATATGGAAGTGTGAAGTTAAGGAATGGTTGAGAAACCATCAAAATTTTCGCAAGTCTGATACTCGAAACTAAGAACTACAAAGGCATAGGGGAAAAATGCACATACCTTTGTAATCGGGCGAGTTTCCACTTTCAGGTGCAACAGGAATTTTTCGAGTTCGTCATTCCGTTCGCGAGATATGGGAGTTTGAAGTTAAGGAATGGTTGAGAAACCATCAACATTTTCGCAATTCTGATGCTGGAAACCAATAAATACAATGGCCTAGGGGAAAATACACATACCGTTGTAATCGGGTGAGTTTCTGCTTTCAGATGCAACAGGAATTTCTCGAGTTCGTCATTCCGTTCGCGAGATATGGGAGATTGAAGTTAAGGAATGCTTGAGAAACCATCAAAATTTTCGCAAGTCTGATACTCGAAACCAATAACTACAAAGGCCTAGGGGAAAAATACACGTACCGTTGCAATCGGGCGAGTTTCTGCTTTCAGGTGCAATAGGAAATTCTCGAGTTCGTCAATCCCATCGCGAGATATGGAAGTTTGAAGTTAAGGAATGCTTGAGAAAGCATCAAAATTTTCGCTGGTCTGATACTCGAAACCAACAACTGGAATGGCCTAGGGGAAAAGAACACACACCGTTGTAATCGGGCGAGTTTCTCCTTTCAGATGCAATAGGAAATTCTCGAGTTCGTCATCCGTTCGCGAGATATGGGAGTTTGAAGTTAAGGAATGGTTGAGAAACCATCACATTTTTCGCAAATCTGATACTCGAAACCAACAACTACAATGGCCTAGGGGAAAAATACACATACCGTTGTAATCGGGCGAGATTCTGCTTTCAGATGCAATAGGAAATTCTCGAGTTCGTCAATCCGTTCGCGAGATATGGAAGTTTGAAGTTAAGGAATGCTTGAGAAACCAACAAAATTTTCGCAAGTCTGATACTCGAAACCAATAACTACTATGGCCTAGGGCAAAAATGCACATACCGTTGAAATCGGGCAAGTTTCTGCATTCAGATGCAATAGGAAATTCTCGAGTTCGTCAATCCGATCGCGAGATATGGAAGTTTGAAGTTAAGGAATGCTTAAGAAACCATCAAAATTTTCGCTGGTCTGATACTCGAAACCAACAACTGGAATGGCCTAGGGGAAAAGTACACACACCGTTGTAATTGGGCGAGTTTCTGCTTTCAGATGCAATGGGAAATTCTCGAGATCGTCATCCGTTCGCGAGATATGGGAGTTTGAAGTTAAGGAATGGTTGAGAAACCATCACATTTTTCGCAAATCTGATACTCGAAACCAACAACTACAATGGCCTAGGGGAAAAATACACATACCGTTGTAATCGGGCGAGATTCTGCTTTCAGATGCAATAGGAAATTCTCGAGTTCGTCAATCCGTTCGCGAGATATGGAAGTTTGAAGTTAAGGAATGCTTGAGAAACCAACAAAATTTTCGCAAGTCTGATACTCGAAACCAATAACTACTATGGCCTAGGGCAAAAATGCACATACCGTTGAAATCGGGCAAGTTTCTGCATTCAGATGCAATAGGAAATTCTCGAGTTCGTCAATCCGATCGCGAGATATGGAAGTTTGAAGTTAAGGAATGCTTAAGAAACCATCAAAATTTTCGCTGGTCTGATACTCGAAACCAACAACTGGAATGGCCTAGGGGAAAAGTACACACACCGTTGTAATTGGGCGAGTTTCTGCTTTCAGATGCAATGGGAAATTCTCGAGATCGTCAATCCGTTCGCGAGATATGGAAGTGTGAAGTTAAGGAATGGTTGAGAAACCATCAAAATTTTCGCATGTCTGATACTCGAAACCAATAACAGGAATGGCCTAGGGGAAAAGTACACATACCATTGTAATCGGGCGAGTTTTAACTTTCAGATGCAACAGGAATTACTCGAGTTCGTCAATCCGTTCGCGAGAAATGGGAGTTTGAAGTTAAGGAATGGTTGAGAAACCATCAACATTTTCGCAAGTCTGATACTCGAAACCAATAACTGGAATGGCTTAGGGGAAAAGTACACACACCATTGTAATCCGGCATGTTTCTACTTTCAGATGCAACAGGAATTTCTCTAGTTCGTCAATCCGTTCGCGAGAAATGGGAGTTTGAAGTTAAGGAATGGTTGAGAAACTATCAAAATTTTCGCAAGTCTGATACCCGAATCCAATAACTACAAAGGTCTAGGTGAAAAACACACATATCTTTGTAATCGGGCGAGTTTCTACTTTAAGATGCAACAGGAATTTCTCGAGTTCGTCAATGCGTTCGCGAGATACAGCAGTTTGAAGTTAAGGAATGGTTGAGAAACCATCAAAATTTTCGCTGGTCTGATACTCGAAACCAACAACTGGAATGGCCTAGGGGAAAAGTACACACACCGTTGTAATCGGGCGAGTTTCTCCTTTCAGATGCAACAGGAATTTCTCGAGTTCGTTATTCCGTTCGCGAGATATGGGAGTTTGAAGTTAAGGAATGGTTGAGAAACCATCAAAATTTTCGCAAGTCTGATACTCGAAACCAAGAACTACAAAGGCATAGGGGAAAAATGCACATACCTTTGTAATCGGGCGAGTTTCCACTTTCAGGTGCAACAGGAATTTTTCGATTTCGTCATTCCGTTCGCGAGATATGGGAGTTTGAAGTTAAGGAATGGTTGAGAAACCATCAAAATTTTCGCAATTCTGATGCTGGAAACCAATAAATACAATGGCCTAGGGGAAAAATACACATACCGTTGTAATCGGGTGAGTTTCTGCTTTCAGATGCAACAGGAATTTCTCGAGTTCGTCAATCCGTTCGCGAGATATGGGAGATTGAAGTTAAGGAATGCTTGAGAAACCATCAAAATTATCGCAAGTCTGATACTCGAAACCAGTAACTACAAAGGCCTAGGGGAAAAATACACGTACCGTTGCAATCGGGCGAGTTTCTGCTTTCAGGTGCAATAGGAAATTCTCGAGTTCGTGAATCCGATCGCGAGATATGGAAGTTTGAAGTTAAGGAATGCTTGAGAAACCATCAAAATTTTCGCTGGTCTGATACTCGAAACCAACAACTGGAATGGCCTAGGGGAAAAGTACACACACCGTTGTAATCGGGCGAGTTTCTCCTTTCAGATGCAATAGGAAATTCTCGAGTTCGTCATCCGTTCGCGAGATATGGGAGTTTGAAGTTAAGGAATGGTTGAGAAACCATCACAATTTCCGCAAGTCTGATACTCGAAACCAATAACTACTATGGCCTAGGGCAAAAATACACATACCGTTGTAATCGGGCGTGTTTCTGCTTTCAGATGCAATAGGAAATTCTCGAGTTCGTCAATCCGATAGCGAGATATGGGAGTTGGAAGTTAAGGAATGGTTGAAAAACCATCAAAATTTTCGCAAGTCTGATACTCGAAACCAATAACTACAATGGCCTATGGGAAAAATACACATACCGTTGTAATCGGGCGAGTTTCTACTTTCAGATGCAACAGGAATTTCTCGATTTCGTGAATCCGTTCGCGAGATATGGGAGTTTGAAGTTAAGGAATGCTTGAGAAACCATCACAATTTTCGCAAGTCTGATATTCGAAACCAATAACTACTATGGCCTAGGGCAAAAATATACATACCGTTGTAATCGGGCGAGTTTCTACTTTCAGATGCAACACGAATTTCTCGAGTTCGTGAATCCGTTCGCCAGATATGGGAGTTTGAAGTTAAGGAATGCTTGAGAAACCATCACAATTTTCGCAAGTCTGATATTCGAAACCAATAACTACTATGGCCTAGGGCAAAAATATACATACCGTTGTAATCGGGCGAGTTTCTGCTTTCAGATGCAATAGGAAATTCTCGAGTTCGTCAATCCGATCGCGAGAAAGGGGAGTTGGAAGTTAAGGAATGGTTGAAAAACCATCAAAATTTTCGCAAGTCTGATACTCGAAACCAATAACTACAAAGGCCTAGGGGAAAAATACACATACCGTTGTGATCGGGCGAGATTCTGCTTTCAGATGCAATAGGAAATTCTCGAGTTCGTCAATCCGATCGCGAGATATGGAAGTTTGAAGTTAAGGAATGCTTAAGAAACCATCAAAATTTTCGCTGGTCTGATACTCGAAACCAATAACTACTATGGCCTAGGGCAAAAATATACATACCGTTGTAATCGGGCGAGTTTCTGCTTTCAGATGCAATAGGAAATTCTCGAGTTCGTCAATACGATCGCGAGATATGGGAGTTGGAAGTTAAGGAATGGTTGAAAAACCATCAAAATTTTCGCAAGTCTGATACTCGAAACCAATAACTACAAAGGCCTAGGGGAAAAATACACATACCGTTGTGATCGGGCGAGATTCTGCTTTCAGATGCAATAGGAAATTCTCGAGTTCGTCAATCCGATCGCGAGATATGGAAGTTTGAAGTTAAGGAATGCTTAAGAAACCATCAAAATTTTCGCTGGTCTGATACTCGAAACCAATAACTACTATGGCCTAGGGCAAAAATGCACATACCGTTGAAATCGGGCAAGTTTCTGCTTTCAGATGCAATAGGAAATTCTCGAGTTCGTCAATCCGTTCGCGAGATATGGAAGTGTGAAGTTAAGGAATGGTTGAGAAACTATCAAAATTTTCGCAAGTCTGATACCCGAATCCAATAACTACAAAGGTCTAGGTGAAAAACACACATATCTTTGTAATCGGGCGAGTTTCTACTTTAAGATGCAACAGGAATTTCTCGAGTTCGTCAATGCGTTCGCGAGATACAGCAGTTTGAAGTTAAGGAATGGTTGAGAAACCATCAAAATTTTCGCTGGTCTGATACTCGAAACCAACAACTGGAATGGCCTAGGGGAAAAGTACACACACCGTTGTAATCGGGCGAGTTTCTCCTTTCAGATGCAACAGGAATTTCTCGAGTTCGTTATTCCGTTCGCGAGATATGGGAGTTTGAAGTTAAGGAATGGTTGAGAAACCATCAAAATTTTCGCAAGTCTGATACTCGAAACCAAGAACTACAAAGGCATAGGGGAAAAATGCACATACCTTTGTAATCGGGCGAGTTTCCACTTTCAGGTGCAACAGGAATTTTTCGATTTCGTCATTCCGTTCGCGAGATATGGGAGTTTGAAGTTAAGGAATGGTTGAGAAACCATCAAAATTTTCGCAATTCTGATGCTGGAAACCAATAAATACAATGGCCTAGGGGAAAAATACACATACCGTTGTAATCGGGTGAGTTTCTGCTTTCAGATGCAACAGGAATTTCTCGAGTTCGTCAATCCGTTCGCGAGATATGGGAGATTGAAGTTAAGGAATGCTTGAGAAACCATCAAAATTATCGCAAGTCTGATACTCGAAACCAGTAACTACAAAGGCCTAGGGGAAAAATACACGTACCGTTGCAATCGGGCGAGTTTCTGCTTTCAGGTGCAATAGGAAATTCTCGAGTTCGTGAATCCGATCGCGAGATATGGAAGTTTGAAGTTAAGGAATGCTTGAGAAACCATCAAAATTTTCGCTGGTCTGATACTCGAAACCAACAACTGGAATGGCCTAGGGGAAAAGTACACACACCGTTGTAATCGGGCGAGTTTCTCCTTTCAGATGCAATAGGAAATTCTCGAGTTCGTCATCCGTTCGCGAGATATGGGAGTTTGAAGTTAAGGAATGGTTGAGAAACCATCACAATTTCCGCAAGTCTGATACTCGAAACCAATAACTACTATGGCCTAGGGCAAAAATACACATACCGTTGTAATCGGGCGTGTTTCTGCTTTCAGATGCAATAGGAAATTCTCGAGTTCGTCAATCCGATAGCGAGATATGGGAGTTGGAAGTTAAGGAATGGTTGAAAAACCATCAAAATTTTCGCAAGTCTGATACTCGAAACCAATAACTACAATGGCCTATGGGAAAAATACACATACCGTTGTAATCGGGCGAGTTTCTACTTTCAGATGCAACAGGAATTTCTCGATTTCGTGAATCCGTTCGCGAGATATGGGAGTTTGAAGTTAAGGAATGCTTGAGAAACCATCACAATTTTCGCAAGTCTGATATTCGAAACCAATAACTACTATGGCCTAGGGCAAAAATATACATACCGTTGTAATCGGGCGAGTTTCTACTTTCAGATGCAACACGAATTTCTCGAGTTCGTGAATCCGTTCGCCAGATATGGGAGTTTGAAGTTAAGGAATGCTTGAGAAACCATCACAATTTTCGCAAGTCTGATATTCGAAACCAATAACTACTATGGCCTAGGGCAAAAATATACATACCGTTGTAATCGGGCGAGTTTCTGCTTTCAGATGCAATAGGAAATTCTCGAGTTCGTCAATCCGATCGCGAGAAAGGGGAGTTGGAAGTTAAGGAATGGTTGAAAAACCATCAAAATTTTCGCAAGTCTGATACTCGAAACCAATAACTACAAAGGCCTAGGGGAAAAATACACATACCGTTGTGATCGGGCGAGATTCTGCTTTCAGATGCAATAGGAAATTCTCGAGTTCGTCAATCCGATCGCGAGATATGGAAGTTTGAAGTTAAGGAATGCTTAAGAAACCATCAAAATTTTCGCTGGTCTGATACTCGAAACCAATAACTACTATGGCCTAGGGCAAAAATATACATACCGTTGTAATCGGGCGAGTTTCTGCTTTCAGATGCAATAGGAAATTCTCGAGTTCGTCAATACGATCGCGAGATATGGGAGTTGGAAGTTAAGGAATGGTTGAAAAACCATCAAAATTTTCGCAAGTCTGATACTCGAAACCAATAACTACAAAGGCCTAGGGGAAAAATACACATACCGTTGTGATCGGGCGAGATTCTGCTTTCAGATGCAATAGGAAATTCTCGAGTTCGTCAATCCGATCGCGAGATATGGAAGTTTGAAGTTAAGGAATGCTTAAGAAACCATCAAAATTTTCGCTGGTCTGATACTCGAAACCAATAACTACTATGGCCTAGGGCAAAAATGCACATACCGTTGAAATCGGGCAAGTTTCTGCTTTCAGATGCAATAGGAAATTCTCGAGTTCGTCAATCCGTTCGCGAGATATGGAAGTGTGAAGTTAAGGAATGGTTGAGAAACCATCAAAATTTTCGCAAGTCTGATACTCGAAACCAATAACAAGTATGGCCTAGGGCAAAAATACACATACCGTTGTAGTCGGGCGAGTTTCTGCTTTCAGATGCAATAGGAAATTCTCGAGTTCGTCAATCCGTTCGCGAGATATGGGAGTTTGAATTTAAGGAATGCTTAAGAAACCATCAAAATTTTCGCAATTCTGATGCTAGAAAACAATAACTGGAATGGCCTAGGGGAAAAGTACACACACCATTGTAATCGTGCGAGTTTCCACTTCCAGATGCAACAGGAAATTCTCGAGTTCGTCAATCCGTTCGCGAGATATGGGAGTTTGAAGTTAAGGAATGCTTGAGAAACCATCAAAATTTTCGCAAGTCTGATACTCGAATCCAATAACAAGTATGGCCTAGGGCAAAAATACACATACCGTTGTAATCGGGCGAGTTTCTGCTTTCAGATGCAATAGGAAATTCTCGAGTTCGTCAATCCGTTCGCGAGATATGGAAGTTTGAAGTTAAGGAATGATTGAGAAACCATCAAAATTTTCGCAAGTCTGATACTCGAAACCAATAACTGGAATGGCCTAGGGGAAAAGTACACAAACCATTGTAATCGTGCGAGTTTCTACTTTCAGATGCAACAGGAATTTCTCGAGTTCGTCATTCCGTTCGCGAGATATGGGAGTTTGAAGTTAAAGAATGGTTGAGAAACCATCAAAATTTTCGCAGGCCTGATACTCGAAACCAATAACTACATAGGCCTAGGGGAAAAATGCACATACCTTTGAAATCGGGCGAGTTTCTGCTTTCAGATGCAATAGGAAATTCTCGAGTTCGTCAATCCGTTCGCAAGATGTGGGAGTTTGAAGTTAAGGAATGCTTGAGAAACCATCAAAATTTTCGCAAGTCTGATACTCGAAACCAATCACTACAATGGCCTAGGGAGAAAATACACATGCCGTTGTAATCGGGCGAGTTTCTGCTTTCAGATGCAACAGGAGTTTCTCGAGTTCGCCAATCCGTTCGCGAGATATGGGAGTTTGAAGTTAAGGAATGCTTGAGAAACCATCAAAATTTTCGCAAGTCTGATACGCGAATCCAATAACAAGTATGGCCTAGGGCAAAAATACACATACCGTTGTAATCGGGCGAGTTTCTGCTTTCAGATGCAATAGGAAATTCTCGAGTTCGTCAATCCGTTCGCGAGATATGGAAGTTTGAAGTTAAGGAATGATTGAGAAACCATCAAAATTTTCGCAAGTCTGATACTCGAAACCATCAACTACAAAGGCCTAGGGGAAAAATGCACATACCTTTGTAATCGGGCGAGTTTCCACTTTCAGATGCAACAGGAATTTCTCGAGATCGTCATTCCGTTCGCGAGATATCGGAGTTTGAAGTTAAGGAATGGTTGAGAAACCAACAAAATTTTGGCAGGCCTGATACTCGAAACCAATAACTACAAAGACCTAGGGGAAAAATGCACATACCGTTGAAATCGGGCGAGTTTCTGCTTTCAGATGCAACAGGAGTTTCTCGAGTTCGTCAATCCGTTCGCGAGATATGGGAGTTTGAAGTTAAGGAATGCTTGAGAAACCATCAAAATTTTCGCAAGTCTGATACTCGAATCCAATAACAAGTATGGCCTAGGGCAAAAATACACATACCGTTGTAATCGGGCGAGTTTCTGCTTTCAGATGCAATAGGAAATTCTCGAGTTCGTCAATCCGTTCGCGAGATATGGAAGTTTGAAGTTAAGGAATGATTGAGAAACCATCAAAATTTTCGCAAGTCTGATACTCGAAACCAATAACTGGAATGGCCTAGGGGAAAAGTACACAAACCATTGTAATCGTGCGAGTTTCTACTTTCAGATGCAACAGGAATTTCTCGAGTTCGTCATTCCGTTCGCGAGATATGGGAGTTTGAAGTTAAGGAATGGTTGAGAAACCATCGAAATTTTCGCAAGTCTGATACTCGAAACCAATAACTACATAGGCCTAGGGGAAAAACACACATATCTTTGTAATCGGGCAAGTTTCTGCTTTCAGATGCAACAGGAATTTCTCGAGTTCGTCATCCGTTCGCGAGATATGGGAGTTTGGAGTTAAGGAATGGTTGAGAAACCAGAAAAATTTTCGCAGGCCTGATACTCGAAACCAATAACTACAAAGGCCTAGGGGAAAAATGCACATACCGTTGAAATCGGGCGAGTTTCCACTTCCAGATGCAACAGTAAATTCTCGAGTTCGTCAATCCGTTCGCAAGATGTGGGAGTTTGAAGTTAAGGAATGCTTGAGAAACCATCGAAATTTTCGCAAGTCTGATACTCGAAACCAATAACTACAATGGCCTAGGGGGAAAATACACATACCGTTGTAGTCGGGCGAGTTTCTGCTTTCAGATGCAATAGGAAATTCTCGAGTTCGTCAATCCGTTCGCGAGATATGGGAGTTTGAATTTAAGGAATGCTTAAGAAACAATCAAAATTTTCGCAATTCTGATGCTAGAAAACAATAACTGGAATGGCCTAGGGGAAAAGTACACACACCATTGTAATCGTGCGAGTTTCTACTTTCAGATGCAACAGGAATTTCTCGAGTTCGTCATTCCGTTCGCGAGATATGGGAGTTTGAAGTTAAGGAATGGTTGAGAAACCATCAAAATTTTGGCAGGCCTGATACTCGAAACCAATAACTACAAAGGCCTAGGGGAAAAATGCACATACCGTTGAAATCGGGCGAGTTTCTGCTTTCAGATGCAATAGGAAATTCTCGAGTTCTTCAATCCGTTCCCGAGATATGGGAGTTTGAAGTTAAGGAATGCTTGAGAAACCATCAAAATTTTGGCAGGCCTGATACTCGAAACCAATAACTACAAAGGCCTAGGGGAAAAATGCACATACCGTTGAAATCGGGCGAGTTTCTGCTTTCAGATGCAATAGGAAATTCTCGAGTTCTTCAATCCGATCCCGAGATATGGGAGTTTGAAGTTAAGGAATGCTTGAGAAACCATCAAAATTTTCGCAAGTCTGATACTCGAATCCAATAACAAGTATGGCCTAGGGCAAAAATACACATACCGTTGTAATCGGGCGAGTTTCTGCTTTCAGATGCAATAGGAAATTCTCGAGTTCGTCAATCCGTTCGCGAGATATGGAAGTTTGAAGTTAAGGAATGATTGGGAAACCATCAAAATTTTCGCAAGTCTGATACTCGAAACCAATAACTGGAATGGCCTAGGGGAAAAGTACACACACCATTGTAATCGTGCGAGTTTCTACTTTCAGATGCAACAGGAATTTCTCGAGTTCGTCATTCCGTTCGCGAGATATGGGAGTTTGAAGTTAAGGAATGGTTGAGAAACCACAAAATTTTCACAGGCCTGATACTCGAAACCAATAACTACATAGGCCTAGGGGAAAAATGCACATACCGTTGAAATCGGGCGAGTTTCTGCTTTCAGATGCAATAGGAAATTCTCGAGTTCGTCAATCCGTTCGCATGATGTGGGAGTTTGAAGTTAAGGAATGCTTGAGAAACCATCAAAATTTTCGCAAGTCTGATACTCGAAACCAATCACTACAATGGCCTAGGGGGAAAATACACATGCCGTTGTAATCGGGCGAGTTTCTGCTTTCAGATGCAACAGGAGTTTCTCGAGTTCGTCAATCCGTTCGCGAGATATGGGAGTTTGAAGTTAAGGAATGCTTGAGAAACCATCAAAATTTTCGCCAGTCTGATACTCGAAACCAATAACTACAAAGGCCTAGGGGAAAAATGCACATACCTTTGTAATCGGGCGAGTTTCCACTTCCAGATGCAACAGGAATTTCTCGAGATCGTCATTCCATTCGCGAGACATGGGAGTTTGAAGTTAAGGAATGCTTGAGAAACCATCAAAATTTTCGCCAGTCTGATAATCGAAACCAATAACTACAAAGGCCTAGGGGAAGAATGCACATACCTTTGTAATCGGGCGAGTTTCCACTTTCAGATGCAACAGGAATTTCTCGAGATCGTCATTCCGTTCGCGAGATATGGGAGTTTGAAGTTAAGGAATGGTTGAGAAACCATCAAAATTTTCGCAAGTCTGATACTCGAAACCAATAACTACAATGGCCTAGGGGGAAAATACACATACCGTTGAAATCGGGCGAGTTTCTGCTTCCAGATGCAACAGGAGTTTCTCGAGTTCGTCAATCCGTTCGCGAGATATGGGAGTTTGTAGTTAAGGAATGCTTGAGAAACCATCAAAATTTTCGCCAGTCTGATACTCGAAACCATCAACTACAAAGGCCTAGGGGAAAAATGCACATACCTTTGTAATCGGGCGAGTTTCCACTTTCAGATGCAACAGGAATTTCTCGAGATCGTCATTCCGTTCGCGAGATATGGGAGTTTGAAGTTAAGGAATGGTTGAGAAACCAACAAAATTTTGGCAGGCCTGATACTCGAAACCAATAACTACAAAGACCTAGGGGAAAAATGCACATACCGTTGAAATCGGGCGAGTTTCTGCTTTCAGATGCAATAGGAAATTCTCGAGTTCGTCAATCCGTTCGCGAGATATGGGAGTTTGAAGTGAAGGAATGCTTGAGAAACCATCAAAATTTTCGCAAGTCTGATACTCGAATCCAATAACAAGTATGGCCTAGGGCAAAAATACACATACCGTTGTAATCGGGCGAGTTTCTGCTTTCAGATGCAATAGGAAATTCTCGAGTTCGTCAATCCGTTCGCGAGATATGGAAGTTTGAAGTTAAGGAATGATTGAGAAACCATCAAAATTTTCGCAAGTCTGATACTCGAAACCAATAACTGGAATGGCCTAGGGGAAAAGTACACAAACCATTGTAATCGTGCGAGTTTCTACTTTCAGATGCAACAGGAATTTCTCGAGTTCGTCATTCCGTTCGCGAGATATGGGAGTTTGAAGTTAAGGAATGCTTGAGAAACCATCAAAATTTTCGCCAGTCTGATACTCGAAACCAATAACTACAAAGGCCTAGGGGAAAAATGCACATACCTTTGTAATCGGGCGAGTTTCCACTTCCAGATGCAACAGGAATTTCTCGAGATCGTCATTCCATTCGCGAGACATGGGAGTTTGAAGTTAAGGAATGCTTGAGAAACCATCAAAATTTTCGCCAGTCTGATAATCGAAACCAATAACTACAAAGGCCTAGGGGAAGAATGCACATACCTTTGTAATCGGGCGAGTTTCCACTTTCAGATGCAACAGGAATTTCTCGAGATCGTCATTCCGTTCGCGAGATATGGGAGTTTGAAGTTAAGGAATGGTTGAGAAACCATCAAAATTTTCGCAAGTCTGATACTCGAAACCAATAACTACAATGGCCTAGGGGGAAAATACACATACCGTTGAAATCGGGCGAGTTTCTGCTTCCAGATGCAACAGGAGTTTCTCGAGTTCGTCAATCCGTTCGCGAGATATGGGAGTTTGAAGTTAAGGAATGCTTGAGAAACCATCAAAATTTTCGCCAGTCTGATACTCGAAACCATCAACTACAAAGGCCTAGGGGAAAAATGCACATACCTTTGTAATCGGGCGAGTTTCCACTTTCAGATGCAACAGGAATTTCTCGAGATCGTCATTCCGTTCGCGAGATATGGGAGTTTGACGTTAAGGAATGGTTGAGAAACCAACAAAATTTTGGCAGGCCTGATACTCGAAACCAATAACTACAAAGACCTAGGGGAAAAATGCACATACCGTTGAAATCGGGCGAGTTTCTGCTTTCAGATGCAATAGGAAATTCTCGAGTTCGTCAATCCGTTCGCGAGATATGGAAGTTTGAAGTTAAGGAATGATTGAGAAACCATCAAAATTTTCGCAAGTCTGATACTCGAAACCAATAACTGGAATGGCCTAGGGGAAAAGTACACAAACCATTGTAATCGTGCGAGTTTCTACTTTCAGATGCAACAGGAATTTATCGAGTTCGTCATTCCGTTCGCGAGATATGGGAGTTTGAAGTTAAGGAATGGTTGAGAAACCATCGAAATTTTCGCAAGTCTGATACTCGAAACCAATAACTACAAAGGCCTAGGGGAAAAACACACATATCTTTGTAATCGGGCAAGTTTCTGCTTTCAGATGCAACAGGAATTTCTCGAGTTCGTCAATCCATTCGCGAGATATGGAAGTTTGAAGTTAAGGAATGCTTGAGAAACCATCAAAATTTTCGCAAGTCTGATACTCGAAACCAATAACTACAAAGGCCTAGGGGAAAAACACACATATCTTTGTAACCGGGCAAGTTTCTGCTTTCAGATGCAACAGGAATTTCTCGAGTTCGTCAATCCATTCGCGAGATATGGGAGTTAGAAGTTATGGAATGCTTGAGAAACCATCAAAATTTTCGCAATTCTGATGCTAGAAACCAATAACTACAATGCCCTAGGGGAAAAATACACATACCGTTGTAATCGGGCGAGTTTCTGCTTTCAGATGCAACAGGAATTTCTCGAGTTCGTCAATCCATTCGCGAGATATGGGAGTTTGAAGTTAAGGAATGCTTGAGAAACCATCAAAATTTTCGCCAGTCTGATACTCGAAACCAATAACTACAAAGGCCTAGGGGAAAAATGCACATACCTTTGTAATCGGGCGAGTTTCCACTTTCAGATGCAACTGGAATTTCTCGAGATCGTCATTCCGTTCGCGAGATATGGGAGTTTGAATTTAAGGAATGGTTGAGAAACCATCAAAATTTTCGCAGGCCTGATACTCGAAACCAATAACTACAAAGGCCTAGGGGAAAAATGCACATACCGTTGAAATCGGGCGAGTTTCTGCTTTCAGATGCAACAGGAATTTCTGGAGTTCGTCAATCCGTTCGCGAGATATGGAAGTTTGAAGTTAAGGAATGATTGGGAAACCATCAAAATTTTCGCAAGTCTGATACTCGAAACCAATAACTGGAATGGCCTAGGGGAAAAGTACACACACCATTGTAATCGTGCGAGTTTCTACTTTCAGATGCAACAGGAATTTCTCGAGTTCGTCATTCCGTTCGCGAGATATGGGAGTTTGAAGTTAAGGAATGGTTGAGAAACCACAAAATTTTCGCAGGCCTGATACTCGAAACCAATAACTACATAGGCCTAGGGGAAAAATGCACATACCGTTGAAATCGGGCGAGTTTCTGCTTTCAGATGCAATAGGAAATTCTCGAGTTCGTCAATCCGTTCGCATGATGTGGGAGTTTGAAGTTAAGGAATGCTTGAGAAACCATCAAAATTTTCGCAAGTCTGATACTCGAAACCAATCACTACAATGGCCTAGGGGGAAAATACACATGCCGTTGTAATCGGGCGAGTTTCTGCTTTCAGATGCAACAGGAGTTTCTCGAGTTCGTCAATCCGTTCGCGAGATATGGGAGTTTGAAGTTAAGGAATGCTTGAGAAACCATCAAAATTTTCGCCAGTCTGATACTCGAAACCAATAACTACAAAGGCCTAGGGGAAAAATGCACATACCTTTGTAATCGGGCGAGTTTCCACTTCCAGATGCAACAGGAATTTCTCGAGATCGTCATTCCGTTCGCGAGACATGGGAGTTTGAAGTTAAGGAATGCTTGAGAAACCATCAAAATTTTCGCCAGTCTGATAATCGAAACCAATAACTACAAAGGCCTAGGGGAAAAATGCACATACCTTTGTAATCGGGCGAGTTTCCACTTCCAGATGCAACAGGAATTTCTCGAGATCGTCATTCCGTTCGCGAGACATGGGAGTTTGAAGTTAAGGAATGGTTGAGAAACCATCAAAATTTTCGCAGGCCTGATACTCGAAACCAATAACTACAAAGGCCTAGGGGAAAAATGCACATACCGTTGAAATCGGGCGAGTTTCTGCTTTCAGATGCAATAGGAAATTCTCGATTTCGTCAATCCGTTCGCGAGATATGGGAGTTTGAAGTTAAGGAATGCTTGAGAAACCATCAAAATTTTCGCCAGTCTGATACTCGAAACCATCAACTACAAAGGCCTAGGGGAAAAATGCACATACCTTTGTAATCGGGCGAGTTTCCACTTTCAGATGCAACAGGAATTTCTCGAGATCGTCATTCCGTTCGCGAGATATGGGAGTTTGAAGTTAAGGAATGGTTGAGAAACCAACAAAATTTTGGCAGGCCTGATACTCGAAACCAATAACTACAAAGACCTAGGGGAAAAATGCACATACCGTTGAAATCGGGCGAGTTTCTGCTTTCAGATGCAATAGGAAATTCTCGAGTTCGTCAATCCGTTCGCGAGATATGGGAGTTTGAAGTTAAGGAATGCTTGAGAAACCATCAAAATTTTCGCAAGTCTGATACTCGAATCCAATAACAAGTATGGCCTAGGGCAAAAATACACATACCGTTGTAATCGGGCGAGTTTCTGCTTTCAGATGCAATAGGAAATTCTCGAGTTCGTCAATCCGTTCGCGAGATATGGAAGTTTGAAGTTAAGGAATGATTGAGAAACCATCAAAATTTTCGCAAGTCTGATACTCGAAACCAATAACTGGAATGGCCTAGGGGAAAAGTACACAAACCATTGTAATCGTGCGAGTTTCTCCTTTCAGATGCAACAGGAATTTATCGAGTTCGTCATTCCGTTCGCGAGATATGGGAGTTTGAAGTTAAGGAATGCTTGAGAAACCATCAAAATTTTCGCAATTCTGATGCTAGAAACCAATAACTACAATGCCCTAGGGGAAAAATACACATACCGTTGTAATCGGGCGAGTTTCTGCTTTCAGATGCAACAGGAATTTCTCGAGCTCGTCAATCCATTCGCGAGATATGGGAGTTTGAAGTTAAGGAATGCTTGAGAAACCATCAAAATTTTCGCAAGTCTGATACTCGAAACCAATAACTACAAAGGCCTAGGGGAAAAACACACATATCTTTGTAACCGGGCAAGTTTCTGCTTTCAGATGCAACAGGAATTTCTCGAGTTCGTCAATCCATTCGCGAGATATGGGAGTTAGAAGTTATGGAATGCTTGAGAAACCATCAAAATTTTCGCAATTCTGATGCTAGAAACCAATAACTACAATGCCCTAGGGGAAAAATACACATACCGTTGTAATCGTGCGAGTTTCTACTTTCAGATGCAACAGGAATTTCTCGAGTTCGTCATTCCGTTCGCGAGATATGGGAGTTTGAAGTTAAGGAATGGTTGAGAAACCACAAAATTTTCGCAGGCCTGATACTCGAAACCAATAACTACATAGGCCTAGGGGAAAAATGCACATACCGTTGAAATCGGGCGAGTTTCTGCTTTCAGATGCAATAGGAAATTCTCGAGTTCGTCAATCCGTTCGCATGATGTGGGAGTTTGAAGTTAAGGAATGCTTGAGAAACCATCAAAATTTTCGCAAGTCTGATACTCGAAACCAATCACTACAATGGCCTAGGGGGAAAATACACATGCCGTTGTAATCGGGCGAGTTTCTGCTTTCAGATGCAATAGGAAATTCTCGAGTTCGTCAATCCGTTCGCGAGATATGGAAGTTTGAAGTTAAGGAATGATTGAGAAACCATCAAAATTTTCGCAAGTCTGATACTCGAAACCAATAACTGGAATGGCCTAGGGGAAAAGTACACAAACCATTGTAATCGTGCGAGTTTCTACTTTCAGATGCAACAGGAATTTATCGAGTTCGTCATTCCGTTCGCGAGATATGGGAGTTTGAAGTTAAGGAATGGTTGAGAAACCATCGAAATTTTCGCAAGTCTGATACTCGAAACCAATAACTACAAAGGCCTAGGGGAAAAACACACATATCTTTGTAATCGGGCAAGTTTCTGCTTTCAGATGCAACAGGAATTTCTCGAGTTCGTCAATCCATTCGCGAGATATGGAAGTTAGAAGTTATGGAATGCTTGAAAAACCATCAAAATTTTCGCAATTCTGATGCTAGAAACCAATAACTACAATGCCCTAGGGGAAAAATACACATACCGTTGTAATCGGGCGAGTTTCTGCTTTCAGATGCAACAGGAATTTCTCGAGTTCGTCAATCCATTCGCGAGATATGGGAGTTTGAAGTTAAGGAATGCTTGAGAAACCATCAAAATTTTCGCAAGTCTGATACTCGAAACCAATAACTACAAAGGCCTAGGGGAAAAACACACATATCTTTGTAACCGGGCAAGTATCTGCTTTCAGATGCAACAGGAATTTCTCGAGTTCGTCAATCCATTCGCGAGATATGGGAGTTAGAAGTTATGGAATGCTTGAGAAACCATCAAAATTTTCGCAATTCTGATGCTAGAAACCAATAACTACAATGCCCTAGGGGAAAAATACACATACCGTTGTAATCGGGCGAGTTTCTGCTTTCAGATGCAACAGGAATTTCTCGAGTTCGTCAATCCATTCGCGAGATATGGGAGTTTGAAGTTAAGGAATGCTTGAGAAACCATCAAAATTTTCGCCAGTCTGATACTCGAAACCAATAACTACAAAGGCCTAGGGGAAAAATGCACATACCTTTGTAATCGGGCGAGTTTCCACTTTCAGATGCAACTGGAATTTCTCGAGATCGTCATTCCGTTCGCGAGATATGGGAGTTTGAATTTAAGGAATGGTTGAGAAACCATCAAAATTTTCGCAGGCCTGATACTCGAAACCAATAACTACAAAGGCCTAGGGGAAAAATGCACATACCGTTGAAATCGGGCGAGTTTCTGCTTTCAGATGCAACAGGAATTTCTGGAGTTCGTCAATCCGTTCGCGAGATATGGAAGTTTGAAGTTAAGGAATGATTGGGAAACCATCAAAATTTTCGCAAGTCTGATACTCGAAACCAATAACTGGAATGGCCTAGGGGAAAAGTACACACACCATTGTAATCGTGCGAGTTTCTACTTTCAGATGCAACAGGAATTTCTCGAGTTCGTCATTCCGTTCGCGAGATATGGGAGTTTGAAGTTAAGGAATGGTTGAGAAACCACAAAATTTTCGCAGGCCTGATACTCGAAACCAATAACTACATAGGCCTAGGGGAAAAATGCACATACCGTTGAAATCGGGCGAGTTTCTGCTTTCAGATGCAATAGGAAATTCTCGAGTTCGTCAATCCGTTCGCATGATGTGGGAGTTTGAAGTTAAGGAATGCTTGAGAAACCATCAAAATTTTCGCAAGTCTGATACTCGAAACCAATCACTACAATGGCCTAGGGGGAAAATACACATGCCGTTGTAATCGGGCGAGTTTCTGCTTTCAGATGCAACAGGAGTTTCTCGAGTTCGTCAATCCGTTCGCGAGATATGGGAGTTTGAAGTTAAGGAATGCTTGAGAAACCATCAAAATTTTCGCCAGTCTGATACTCGAAACCAATAACTACAAAGGCCTAGGGGAAAAATGCACATACCTTTGTAATCGGGCGAGTTTCCACTTCCAGATGCAACAGGAATTTCTCGAGATCGTCATTCCGTTCGCGAGACATGGGAGTTTGAAGTTAAGGAATGCTTGAGAAACCATCAAAATTTTCGCCAGTCTGATAATCGAAACCAATAACTACAAAGGCCTAGGGGAAAAATGCACATACCTTTGTAATCGGGCGAGTTTCCACTTTCAGATGCAACAGGAATTTCTCGACATCGTCATTCCGTTCGCGAGATATGGGAGTTTGAAGTTAAGGAATGGTTGAGAAACCATCAAAATTTTGGCAGGCCTGATACTCGAAACCAATAACTACAACCGCCTAGGGGAAAAATGCACATACCGTTGAAATCGTGCGAGTTTCTACTTTCAGATGCAACAGGAATTTCTCGAGTTCGTCATTCCGTTCGCGAGATATGGGAGTTTGAAGTTAAGGAATGGTTGAGAAACCATCAAAATTTTCGCAGGCCTGATACTCGAAACCAATAACTACAAAGGCCTAGGGGAAAAATGCACATACCGTTGAAATCGGGCGAGTTTCTGCTTTCAGATGCAATAGGAAATTCTCGATTTCGTCAATCCGTTCGCAAGATGTGGGAGTTTGAAGTTAAGGAATGCTTGAGAAACCATCAAAATTTTCGCAAGTCTGATACTCGAAACCAATAACTACAATGGCCTAGGGGGAAAATACACATACCGTTGAAATCGGGCGAGTTTCTGCTTTCAGATGCAACAGGAGTTTCTCGAGTTCGTCAATCCGTTCGCATGATGTGGGAGTTTGAAGTTAAGGAATGCTTGAGAAACCATCAAAATTTTCGCAAGTCTGATACTCGAAACCAATCACTACAATGGCCTAGGGGGAAAATACACATGCCGTTGTAATCGGGCGAGTTTCTGCTTTCAGATGCAACAGGAGTTTCTCGAGTTCGTCAATCCGTTCGCGAGATATGGGAGTTTGAAGTTAAGGAATGCTTGAGAAACCATCAAAATTTTCGCCAGTCTGATACTCGAAACCAATAACTACAAAGGCCTAGGGGAAAAATGCACATACCTTTGTAATCGGGCGAGTTTCCACTTCCAGATGCAACAGGAATTTCTCGAGATCGTCATTCCGTTCGCGAGACATGGGAGTTTGAAGTTAAGGAATGCTTGAGAAACCATCAAAATTTTCGCCAGTCTGATAATCGAAACCAATAACTACAAAGGCCTAGGGGAAAAATGCACATACCTTTGTAATCGGGCGAGTTTCCACTTCCAGATGCAACAGGAATTTCTCGAGATCGTCATTCCGTTCGCGAGACATGGGAGTTTGAAGTTAAGGAATGGTTGAGAAACCATCAAAATTTTCGCAGGCCTGATACTCGAAACCAATAACTACAAAGGCCTAGGGGAAAAATGCACATACCGTTGAAATCGGGCGAGTTTCTGCTTTCAGATGCAATAGGAAATTCTCGATTTCGTCAATCCGTTCGCGAGATATGGGAGTTTGAAGTTAAGGAATGCTTGAGAAACCATCAAAATTTTCGCCAGTCTGATACTCGAAACCATCAACTACAAAGGCCTAGGGGAAAAATGCACATACCTTTGTAATCGGGCGAGTTTCCACTTTCAGATGCAACAGGAATTTCTCGAGATCGTCATTCCGTTCGCGAGATATGGGAGTTTGAAGTTAAGGAATGGTTGAGAAACCAACAAAATTTTGGCAGGCCTGATACTCGAAACCAATAACTACAAAGACCTAGGGGAAAAATGCACATACCGTTGAAATCGGGCGAGTTTCTGCTTTCAGATGCAATAGGAAATTCTCGAGTTCGTCAATCCGTTCGCGAGATATGGGAGTTTGAAGTTAAGGAATGCTTGAGAAACCATCAAAATTTTCGCAAGTCTGATACTCGAATCCAATAACAAGTATGGCCTAGGGCAAAAATACACATACCGTTGTAATCGGGCGAGTTTCTGCTTTCAGATGCAATAGGAAATTCTCGAGTTCGTCAATCCGTTCGCGAGATATGGAAGTTTGAAGTTAAGGAATGATTGAGAAACCATCAAAATTTTCGCAAGTCTGATACTCGAAACCAATAACTGGAATGGCCTAGGGGAAAAGTACACAAACCATTGTAATCGTGCGAGTTTCTACTTTCAGATGCAACAGGAATTTATCGAGTTCGTCATTCCGTTCGCGAGATATGGGAGTTTGAAGTTAAGGAATGCTTGAGAAACCATCAAAATTTTCGCAATTCTGATGCTAGAAACCAATAACTACAATGCCCTAGGGGAAAAATACACATACCGTTGTAATCGGGCGAGTTTCTGCTTTCAGATGCAACAGGAATTTCTCGAGCTCGTCAATCCATTCGCGAGATATGGGAGTTTGAAGTTAAGGAATGCTTGAGAAACCATCAAAATTTTCGCAAGTCTGATACTCGAAACCAATAACTACAAAGGCCTAGGGGAAAAACACACATATCTTTGTAACCGGGCAAGTTTCTGCTTTCAGATGCAACAGGAATTTCTCGAGTTCGTCAATCCATTCGCGAGATATGGGAGTTAGAAGTTATGGAATGCTTGAGAAACCATCAAAATTTTCGCAATTCTGATGCTAGAAACCAATAACTACAATGCCCTAGGGGGAAAATACACATACCGTTGTAATCGTGCGAGTTTCTACTTTCAGATGCAACAGGAATTTCTCGAGTTCGTCATTCCGTTCGCGAGATATGGGAGTTTGAAGTTAAGGAATGGTTGAGAAACCACAAAATTTTCGCAGGCCTGATACTCGAAACCAATAACTACATAGGCCTAGGGGAAAAATGCACATACCGTTGAAATCGGGCGAGTTTCTGCTTTCAGATGCAATAGGAAATTCTCGAGTTCGTCAATCCGTTCGCATGATGTGGGAGTTTGAAGTTAAGGAATGCTTGAGAAACCATCAAAATTTTCGCAAGTCTGATACTCGAAACCAATCACTACAATGGCCTAGGGGGAAAATACACATGCCATTGTAATCGGGCGAGTTTCTGCTTTCAGATGCAATAGGAAATTCTCGAGTTCGTCAATCCGTTCGCGAGATATGGAAGTTTGAAGTTAAGGAATGATTGAGAAACCATCAAAATTTTCGCAAGTCTGATACTCGAAACCAATAACTGGAATGGCCTAGGGGAAAAGTACACAAACCATTGTAATCGTGCGAGTTTCTACTTTCAGATGCAACAGGAATTTATCGAGTTCGTCATTCCGTTCGCGAGATATGGGAGTTTGAAGTTAAGGAATGCTTGAGAAACCATCAAAATTTTCGCAATTCTGATGCTAGAAACCAATAACTACAATGCCCTAGGGGAAAAATACACATACCGTTGTAATCGGGCGAGTTTCTGCTTTCAGATGCAACAGGAATTTCTCGAGCTCGTCAATCCATTCGCGAGATATGGGAGTTTGAAGTTAAGGAATGCTTGAGAAACCATCAAAATTTTCGCAAGTCTGATACTCGAAACCAATAACTACAAAGGCCTAGGGGAAAAACACACATATCTTTGTAACCGGGCAAGTTTCTGCTTTCAGATGCAACAGGAATTTCTCGAGTTCGTCAATCCATTCGCGAGATATGGGAGTTAGAAGTTATGGAATGCTTGAGAAACCATCAAAATTTTCGCAATTCTGATGCTAGAAACCAATAACTACAATGCCCTAGGGGAAAAATACACATACCGTTGTAATCGTGCGAGTTTCTACTTTCAGATGCAACAGGAATTTCTCGAGTTCGTCATTCCGTTCGCGAGATATGGGAGTTTGAAGTTAAGGAATGGTTGAGAAACCACAAAATTTTCGCAGGCCTGATACTCGAAACCAATAACTACATAGGCCTAGGGGAAAAATGCACATACCGTTGAAATCGGGCGAGTTTCTGCTTTCAGATGCAATAGGAAATTCTCGAGTTCGTCAATCCGTTCGCATGATGTGGGAGTTTGAAGTTAAGGAATGCTTGAGAAACCATCAAAATTTTCGCAAGTCTGATACTCGAAACCAATCACTACAATGGCCTAGGGGGAAAATACACATGCCGTTGTAATCGGGCGAGTTTCTGCTTTCAGATGCAACAGGAGTTTCTCGAGTTCGTCAATCCGTTCGCGAGATATGGGAGTTTGAAGTTAAGGAATGCTTGAGAAACCATCAAAATTTTCGCCAGTCTGATACTCGAAACCAATAACTACAAAGGCCTAGGGGAAAAATGCACATACCTTTGTAATCGGGCGAGTTTCCACTTCCAGATGCAACAGGAATTTCTCGAGATCGTCATTCCGTTCGCGAGACATGGGAGTTTGAAGTTAAGGAATGCTTGAGAAACCATCAAAATTTTCGCCAGTCTGATACTCGAAACCAATAACTACAAAGGCCTAGGGGAAAAATGCACATACCTTTGTAATCGGGCGAGTTTCCACTTCCAGATGCAACAGGAATTTCTCGAGATCGTCATTCCGTTCGCGAGACATGGGAGTTTGAAGTTAAGGAATGCTTGAGAAACCATCAAAATTTTCGCCAGTCTGATAATCGAAACCAATAACTACAAAGGCCTAGGGGAAAAATGCACATACCTTTGTAATCGGGCGAGTTTCCACTTTCAGATGCAACAGGAATTTCTCGACATCGTCATTCCGTTCGCGAGATATGGGAGTTTGAAGTTAAGGAATGGTTGAGAAACCATCAAAATTTTGGCAGGCCTGATACTCGAAACCAATAACTACAAACGCCTAGGGGAAAAATGCACATACCGTTGAAATCGTGCGAGTTTCTACTTTCAGATGCAACAGGAATTTCTCGAGTTCGTCATTCCGTTCGCGAGATATGGGAGTTTGAAGTTAAGGAATGGTTGAGAAACCATCAAAATTTTCGCAGGCCTGATACACGAAACCAATAACTACAAAGGCCTAGGGGAAAAATGCACATACCGTTGAAATCGGGCGAGTTTCTGCTTTCAGATGCAATAGGAAATTCTCGATTTCGTCAATCCGTTCGCAAGATGTGGGAGTTTGAAGTTAAGGAATGCTTGAGAAACCACAAAATTTTCGCAGGCCTGATACTCGAAACCAATAACTACATAGGCCTAGGGGAAAAATGCACATACCGTTGAAATCGGGCGAGTTTCTGCTTTCAGATGCAATAGGAAATTCTCGAGTTCGTCAATCCGTTCGCATGATGTGGGAGTTTGAAGTTAAGGAATGCTTGAGAAACCATCAAAATTTTCGCAAGTCTGATACTCGAAACCAATCACTACAATGGCCTAGGGGGAAAATACACATGCCATTGTAATCGGGCGAGTTTCTGCTTTCAGATGCAATAGGAAATTCTCGAGTTCGTCAATCCGTTCGCGAGATATGGAAGTTTGAAGTTAAGGAATGATTGAGAAACCATCAAAATTTTCGCAAGTCTGATACTCGAAACCAATAACTGGAATGGCCTAGGGGAAAAGTACACAAACCATTGTAATCGTGCGAGTTTCTACTTTCAGATGCAACAGGAATTTATCGAGTTCGTCATTCCGTTCGCGAGATATGGGAGTTTGAAGTTAAGGAATGCTTGAGAAACCATCAAAATTTTCGCAATTCTGATGCTAGAAACCAATAACTACAATGCCCTAGGGGAAAAATACACATACCGTTGTAATCGGGCGAGTTTCTGCTTTCAGATGCAACAGGAATTTCTCGAGCTCGTCAATCCATTCGCGAGATATGGGAGTTTGAAGTTAAGGAATGCTTGAGAAACCATCAAAATTTTCGCAAGTCTGATACTCGAAACCAATAACTACAAAGGCCTAGGGGAAAAACACACATATCTTTGTAACCGGGCAAGTTTCTGCTTTCAGATGCAACAGGAATTTCTCGAGTTCGTCAATCCATTCGCGAGATATGGGAGTTAGAAGTTATGGAATGCTTGAGAAACCATCAAAATTTTCGCAATTCTGATGCTAGAAACCAATAACTACAATGCCCTAGGGGAAAAATACACATACCGTTGTAATCGTGCGAGTTTCTACTTTCAGATGCAACAGGAATTTCTCGAGTTCGTCATTCCGTTCGCGAGATATGGGAGTTTGAAGTTAAGGAATGGTTGAGAAACCACAAAATTTTCGCAGGCCTGAAACTCGAAACCAATAACTACATAGGCCTAGGGGAAAAATGCACATACCGTTGAAATCGGGCGAGTTTCTGCTTTCAGATGCAATAGGAAATTCTCGAGTTCGTCAATCCGTTCGCATGATGTGGGAGTTTGAAGTTAAGGAATGCTTGAGAAACCATCAAAATTTTCGCAAGTCTGATACTCGAAACCAATCACTACAATGGCCTAGGGGGAAAATACACATGCCGTTGTAATCGGGCGAGTTTCTGCTTTCAGATGCAACAGGAGTTTCTCGAGTTCGTCAATCCGTTCGCGAGATATGGGAGTTTGAAGTTAAGGAATGCTTGAGAAACCATCAAAATTTTCGCCAGTCTGATACTCGAAACCAATAACTACAAAGGCCTAGGGGAAAAATGCACATACCTTTGTAATCGGGCGAGTTTCCACTTCCAGATGCAACAGGAATTTCTCGAGATCGTCATTCCGTTCGCGAGACATGGGAGTTTGAAGTTAAGGAATGCTTGAGAAACCATCAAAATTTTGGCAGGCCTGATACTCGAAACCAATAACTACAAACGCCTAGGGGAAAAATGCACATACCGTTGAAATCGTGCGAGTTTCTACTTTCAGATGCAACAGGAATTTCTCGAGTTCGTCATTCCGTTCGCGAGATATGGGAGTTTGAAGTTAAGGAATGGTTGAGAAACCATCAAAATTTTCGCAGGCCTGATACACGAAACCAATAACTACAAAGGCCTAGGGGAAAAATGCACATACCGTTGAAATCGGGCGAGTTTCTGCTTTCAGATGCAATAGGAAATTCTCGATTTCGTCAATCCGTTCGCAAGATGTGGGAGTTTGAAGTTAAGGAATGCTTGAGAAACCATCAAAATTTTCGCAAGTCTGATACTCGAAACCAATAACTACAATGGCCTAGGGGGAAAATACACATACCGTTGAAATCGGGCGAGTTTCTGCTTTCAGATGCAACAGGAGTTTCTCGAGTTCGTCAATCCGTTCGCGAGATATGGGAGTTTGAAGTTAAGGAATGCTTGAGAAACCATCAAAATTTTCGCCAGTCTGATACTCGAAACCATCAACTACAAAGGCCTAGGGGAAAAATGCACATACCTTTGTAATCGGGCGAGTTTCCACTTTCAGATGCAACAGGAATTTCTCGAGATCGTCATTCCGTTCGCGAGATATGGGAGTTTGAAGTTAAGGAATGGTTGAGAAACCAACAAAATTTTGGCAGGCCTGATACTCGAAACCAATAACTACAAAGACCTAGGGGAAAAATGCACATACCGTTGAAATCGGGCGAGTTTCTGCTTTCAGATGCAATAGGAAATTCTCGAGTTCGTCAATCCGTTCGCGAGATATGGAAGTTTGAAGTTAAGGAATGATTGAGAAACCATCAAAATTTTCGCAAGTCTGATACTCGAAACCAATAACTGGAATGGCCTAGGGGAAAAGTACACAAACCATTGTAATCGTGCGAGTTTCTACTTTCAGAAGCAACAGGAATTTATCGAGTTCGTCATTCCGTTCGCGAGATATGGGAGTTTGAAGTTAAGGAATGGTTGAGAAACCATCGAAATTTTCGCAAGTCTGATACTCGAAACCAATAACTACAAAGGCCTAGGGGAAAAACACACATATCTTTGTAATCGGGCAAGTTTCTGCTTTCAGATGCAACAGGAATTTCTCGAGTTCGTCAATCCATTCGCGAGATATGGAAGTTAGAAGTTATGGAATGCTTGAGAAACCATCAAAATTTTCGCAATTCTGATGCTAAAAACCAATAACTACAATGCCCTAGGGGAAAAATACACATACCGTTGTAATCGGGCGAGTTTCTGCTTTCAGATGCAACAGGAATTTCTCGAGTTCGTCAATCCATTCGCGAGATATGGGAGTTTGAAGTTAAGGAATGCTTGAGAAACCATCAAAATTTTCGCCAGTCTGATACTCGAAACCAATAACTACAAAGGCCTAGGGGAAAAATGCACATACCTTTGTAATCGGGCGAGTTTCCACTTTCAGATGCAACTGGAATTTCTCGAGATCGTCATTCCGTTCGCGAGATATGGGAGTTTGAATTTAAGGAATGGTTGAGAAACCATCAAAATTTTCGCAGGCCTGATACTCGAAACCAATAACTACAAAGGCCTAGGGGAAAAATGCACATACCGTTGAAATCGGGCGAGTTTCTGCTTTCAGATGCAACAGGAATTTCTGGAGTTCGTCAATCCGTTCGCGAGATATGGAAGTTTGAAGTTAAGGAATGATTGGGAAACCATCAAAATTTTCGCAAGTCTGATACTCGAAACCAATAACTGGAATGGCCTAGGGGAAAAGTACACACACCATTGTAATCGTGCGAGTTTCTACTTTCAGATGCAACAGGAATTTCTCGAGTTCGTCATTCCGTTCGCGAGATATGGGAGTTTGAAGTTAAGGAATGGTTGAGAAACCACAAAATTTTCGCAGGCCTGATACTCGAAACCAATAACTACATAGGCCTAGGGGAAAAATGCACATACCGTTGAAATCGGGCGAGTTTCTGCTTTCAGATGCAATAGGAAATTCTCGAGTTCGTCAATCCGTTCGCATGATGTGGGAGTTTGAAGTTAAGGAATGCTTGAGAAACCATCAAAATTTTCGCAAGTCTGATACTCGAAACCAATCACTACAATGGCCTAGGGGGAAAATACACATGCCGTTGTAATCGGGCGAGTTTCTGCTTTCAGATGCAACAGGAGTTTCTCGAGTTCGTCAATCCGTTCGCGAGATATGGGAGTTTGAAGTTAAGGAATGCTTGAGAAACCATCAAAATTTTCGCCAGTCTGATACTCGAAACCAATAACTACAAAGGCCTAGGGGAAAAATGCACATACCTTTGTAATCGGGCGAGTTTCCACTTCCAGATGCAACAGGAATTTCTCGAGATCGTCATTCCGTTCGCGAGACATGGGAGTTTGAAGTTAAGGAATGCTTGAGAAACCATCAAAATTTTCGCCAGTCTGATAATCGAAACCAATAACTACAAAGGCCTAGGGGAAAAATGCACATACCTTTGTAATCGGGCGAGTTTCCACTTTCAGATGCAACAGGAATTTCTCGACATCGTCATTCCGTTCGCGAGATATGGGAGTTTGAAGTTAAGGAATGGTTGAGAAACCATCAAAATTTTGGCAGGCCTGATACTCGAAACCAATAACTACAACCGCCTAGGGGAAAAATGCACATACCGTTGAAATCGTGCGAGTTTCTACTTTCAGATGCAACAGGAATTTCTCGAGTTCGTCATTCCGTTCGCGAGATATGGGAGTTTGAAGTTAAGGAATGGTTGAGAAACCATCAAAATTTTCGCAGGCCTGATACTCGAAACCAATAACTACAAAGGCCTAGGGGAAAAATGCACATACCGTTGAAATCGGGCGAGTTTCTGCTTTCAGATGCAATAGGAAATTCTCGATTTCGTCAATCCGTTCGCAAGATGTGGGAGTTTGAAGTTAAGGAATGCTTGAGAAACCATCAAAATTTTCGCAAGTCTGATACTCGAAACCAATAACTACAATGGCCTAGGGGGAAAATACACATACCGTTGAAATCGGGCGAGTTTCTGCTTTCAGATGCAACAGGAGTTTCTCGAGTTCGTCAATCCGTTCGCATGATGTGGGAGTTTGAAGTTAAGGAATGCTTGAGAAACCATCAAAATTTTCGCAAGTCTGATACTCGAAACCAATCACTACAATGGCCTAGGGGGAAAATACACATGCCGTTGTAATCGGGCGAGTTTCTGCTTTCAGATGCAATAGGAGTTTCTCGAGTTCGTCAATCCGTTCGCGAGATATGGGAGTTTGAAGTTAAGGAATGCTTGAGAAACCATCAAAATTTTCGCCAGTCTGATACTCGAAACCAATAACTACAAAGGCCTAGGGGAAAAATGCACATACCTTTGTAATCGGGCGAGTTTCCACTTCCAGATGCAACAGGAATTTCTCGAGATCGTCATTCCGTTCGCGAGACATGGGAGTTTGAAGTTAAGGAATGCTTGAGAAACCATCAAAATTTTCGCCAGTCTGATAATCGAAACCAATAACTACAAAGGCCTAGGGGAAAAATGCACATACCTTTGTAATCGGGCGAGTTTCCACTTCCAGATGCAACAGGAATTTCTCGAGATCGTCATTCCGTTCGCGAGACATGGGAGTTTGAAGTTAAGGAATGGTTGAGAAACCATTAAAATTTTCGCAGGCCTGATACTCGAAACCAATAACTACAAAGGCCTAGGGGAAAAATGCACATACCGTTGAAATCGGGCGAGTTTCTGCTTTCAGATGCAATAGGAAATTCTCGATTTCGTCAATCCGTTCGCAAGATGTGGGAGTTTGAAGTTAAGGAATGCTTGAGAAACCATCAAAATTTTCGCAAGTCTGATACTCGAAACCAATAACTACAATGGCCTAGGGGGAAAATACACATACCGTTGAAATCGGGCGAGTTTCTGCTTTCAGATGCAACAGGAGTTTCTCGAGTTCGTCAATCCGTTCGCGAGATATGGGAGTTTGAAGTTAAGGAATGCTTGAGAAACCATCAAAATTTTCGCCAGTCTGATACTCGAAACCATCAACTACAAAGGCCTAGGGGAAAAATGCACATACCTTTGTAATCGGGCGAGTTTCCACTTTCAGATGCAACAGGAATTTCTCGAGATCGTCATTCCGTTCGCGAGATATGGGAGTTTGAAGTTAAGGAATGGTTGAGAAACCAACAAAATTTTGGCAGGCCTGATACTCGAAACCAATAACTACAAAGACCTAGGGGAAAAATGCACATACCGTTGAAATCGGGCGAGTTTCTGCTTTCAGATGCAATAGGAAATTCTCGAGTTCGTCAATCCGTTCGCGAGATATGGGAGTTTGAAGTTAAGGAATGCTTGAGAAACCATCAAAATTTTCGCAATTCTGATGCTAGAAACCAATAACTACAATGCCCTAGGGGAAAAATACACATACCGTTGTAATCGGGCGAGTTTCTGCTTTCAGATGCAACAGGAATTTCTCGAGCTCGTCAATCCATTCGCGAGATATGGGAGTTTGAAGTTAAGGAATGCTTGAGAAACCATCAAAATTTTCGCAAGTCTGATACTCGAAACCAATAACTACAAAGGCCTAGGGGAAAAACACACATATCTTTGTAACCGGGCAAGTTTCTGCTTTCAGATGCAACAGGAATTTCTCGAGTTCGTCAATCCATTCGCGAGATATGGGAGTTAGAAGTTATGGAATGCTTGAGAAACCATCAAAATTTTCGCAATTCTGATGCTAGAAACCAATAACTACAATGCCCTAGGGGAAAAATACACATACCGTTGTAATCGGGCGAGTTTCTGCTTTCAGATGCAACAGGAATTTCTCGAGTTCGTCAATCCATTCGCGAGATATGGGAGTTTGAAGTTAAGGAATGCTTGAGAAACCATCAAAATTTTCGCCAGTCTGATACTCGAAACCAATAACTACAAAGGCCTAGGGGAAAAATGCACATACCTTTGTAATCGGGCGAGTTTCCACTTTCAGATGCAACTGGAATTTCTCGAGATCGTCATTCCGTTCGCGAGATATGGGAGTTTGAATTTAAGGAATGGTTGAGAAACCATCAAAATTTTCGCAGGCCTGATACTCGAAACCAATAACTACAAAGGCCTAGGGGAAAAATGCACATACCGTTGAAATCGGGCGAGTTTCTGCTTTCAGATGCAACAGGAATTTCTGGAGTTCGTCAATCCGTTCGCGAGATATGGAAGTTTGAAGTTAAGGAATGATTGGGAAACCATCAAAATTTTCGCAAGTCTGATACTCGAAACCAATAACTGGAATGGCCTAGGGGAAAAGTACACACACCATTGTAATCGTGCGAGTTTCTACTTTCAGATGCAACAGGAATTTCTCGAGTTCGTCATTCCGTTCGCGAGATATGGGAGTTTGAAGTTAAGGAATGGTTGAGAAACCACAAAATTTTCGCAGGCCTGATACTCGAAACCAATAACTACATAGGCCTAGGGGAAAAATGCACATACCGTTGAAATCGGGCGAGTTTCTGCTTTCAGATGCAATAGGAAATTCTCGAGTTCGTCAATCCGTTCGCATGATGTGGGAGTTTGAAGTTAAGGAATGCTTGAGAAACCATCAAAATTTTCGCAAGTCTGATACTCGAAACCAATCACTACAATGGCCTAGGGGGAAAATACACATGCCGTTGTAATCGGGCGAGTTTCTGCTTTCAGATGCAACAGGAGTTTCTCGAGTTCGTCAATCCGTTCGCGAGATATGGGAGTTTGAAGTTAAGGAATGCTTGAGAAACCATCAAAATTTTCGCCAGTCTGATACTCGAAACCAATAACTACAAAGGCCTAGGGGAAAAATGCACATACCTTTGTAATCGGGCGAGTTTCCACTTCCAGATGCAACAGGAATTTCTCGAGATCGTCATTCCGTTCGCGAGACATGGGAGTTTGAAGTTAAGGAATGCTTGAGAAACCATCAAAATTTTCGCCAGTCTGATAATCGAAACCAATAACTACAAAGGCCTAGGGGAAAAATGCACATACCTTTGTAATCGGGCGAGTTTCCACTTTCAGATGCAACAGGAATTTCTCGACATCGTCATTCCGTTCGCGAGATATGGGAGTTTGAAGTTAAGGAATGGTTGAGAAACCATCAAAATTTTGGCAGGCCTGATACTCGAAACCAATAACTACAACCGCCTAGGGGAAAAATGCACATACCGTTGAAATCGTGCGAGTTTCTACTTTCAGATGCAACAGGAATTTCTCGAGTTCGTCATTCCGTTCGCGAGATATGGGAGTTTGAAGTTAAGGAATGGTTGAGAAACCATCAAAATTTTCGCAGGCCTGATACACGAAACCAATAACTACAAAGGCCTAGGGGAAAAATGCACATACCGTTGAAATCGGGCGAGTTTCTGCTTTCAGATGCAATAGGAAATTCTCGATTTCGTCAATCCGTTCGCAAGATGTGGGAGTTTGAAGTTAAGGAATGGTTGAGAAACCATCAAAATTTTCGCAAGTCTGATACTCGAAACCAATAACTACAATGGCCTAGGGGGAAAATACACATACCGTTGAAATCGGGCGAGTTTCTGCTTTCAGATGCAACAGGAGTTTCTCGAGTTCGTCAATCCGTTCGCGAGATATGGGAGTTTGAAGTTAAGGAATGCTTGAGAAACCATCAAAATTTTCGCCAGTCTGATACTCGAAACCATCAACTACAAAGGCCTAGGGGAAAAATGCACATACCTTTGTAATCGGGCGAGTTTCCACTTTCAGATGCAACAGGAATTTCTCGAGATCGTCATTCCGTTCGCGAGATATGGGAGTTTGAAGTTAAGGAATGGTTGAGAAACCAACAAAATTTTGGCAGGCCTGATACTCGAAACCAATAACTACAAAGACCTAGGGGAAAAATGCACATACCGTTGAAATCGGGCGAGTTTCTGCTTTCAGATGCAATAGGAAATTCTCGAGTTCGTCAATCCGTTCGCGAGATATGGGAGTTTGAAGTTAAGGAATGCTTGAGAAACCATCAAAATTTTCGCAAGTCTGATACTCGAATCCAATAACAAGTATGGCCTAGGGCAAAAATACACATACCGTTGTAATCGGGCGAGTTTCTGCTTTTAGATGCAATAGGAAATTCTCGAGTTCGTCAATCCGTTCGCGAGATATGGAAGTTTGAAGTTAAGGAATGATTGAGAAACCATCAAAATTTTCGCAAGTCTGATACTCGAAACCAATAACTGGAATGGCCTAGGGGAAAAGTACACAAACCATTGTAATCGTGCGAGTTTCTACTTTCAGATGCAACAGGAATTTATCGAGTTCGTCATTCCGTTCGCGAGATATGGGAGTTTGAAGTTAAGGAATGGTTGAGAAACCATCGAAATTTTCGCAAGTCTGATACTCGAAACCAATAACTACAAAGGCCTAGGGGAAAAACACACATATCTTTGTAATCGGGCAAGTTTCTGCTTTCAGATGCAACAGGAATTTCTCGAGTTCGTCAATCCATTCGCGAGATATGGAAGTTAGAAGTTATGGAATGCTTGAGAAACCATCAAAATTTTCGCAATTCTGATGCTAGAAACCAATAACTACAATGCCCTAGGGGAAAAATACACATACCGTTGTAATCGGGCGAGTTTCTGCTTTCAGATGCAACAGGAATTTCTCGAGTTCGTCAATCCATTCGCGAGATATGGGAGTTTGAAGTTAAGGAATGCTTGAGAAACCATCAAAATTTTGGCAATTCTGATGCTAGAAACCAATAACTACAATGCCCTAGGGGAAAAATACACATACCGTTGTAATCGGGCGAGTTTCTGCTTTCAGATGCAACAGGAATTTCTCGAGTTCGTCAATCCATTCGCGAGATATGGGAGTTTGAAGTTAAGGAATGCTTGAGAAACCATCAAAATTTTCGCAAGTCTGATACTCGAAACCAATAACTACAAAGGCCTAGGGGAAAAACACACATATCTTTGTAACCGGGCAAGTTTCTGCTTTCAGATGCAACAGGAATTTCTCGAGTTCGTCAATCCATTCGCGAGATATGGGAGTTAGAAGTTATGGAATGCTTGAGAAACCATCAAAATTTTCGCAATTCTGATGCTAGAAACCAATAACTACAATGCCCTAGGGGAAAAATACACATACCGTTGTAATCGGGCGAGTTTCTGCTTTCAGATGCAACAGGAATTTCTCGAGTTCGTCAATCCATTCGCGAGATATGGGAGTTTGAAGTTAAGGAATGCTTGAGAAACCATCAAAATTTTCGCCAGTCTGATACTCGAAACCAATAACTACAAAGGCCTAGGGGAAAAATGCACATACCTTTGTAATCGGGCGAGTTTCCACTTTCAGATGCAACTGGAATTTCTCGAGATCGTCATTCCGTTCGCGAGATATGGGAGTTTGAATTTAAGGAATGGTTGAGAAACCATCAAAATTTTCGCAGGCCTGATACTCGAAACCAATAACTACAAAGGCCTAGGGGGAAAATGCACATACCGTTGAAATCGGGCGAGTTTCTGCTTTCAGATGCAACAGGAATTTCTGGAGTTCGTCAATCCGTTCGCGAGATATGGAAGTTTGAAGTTAAGGAATGATTGGGAAACCATCAAAATTTTCGCAAGTCTGATACTCGAAACCAATAACTGGAATGGCCTAGGGGAAAAGTACACACACCATTGTAATCGTGCGAGTTTCTACTTTCAGATGCAACAGGAATTTCTCGAGTTCGTCATTCCGTTCGCGAGATATGGGAGTTTGAAGTTAAGGAATGGTTGAGAAACCACAAAATTTTCGCAGGCCTGATACTCGAAACCAATAACTACATAGGCCTAGGGGAAAAATGCACATACCGTTGAAATCGGGCGAGTTTCTGCTTTCAGATGCAATAGGAAATTCTCGAGTTCGTCAATCCGTTCGCATGATGTGGGAGTTTGAAGTTAAGGAATGCTTGAGAAACCATCAAAATTTTCGCAAGTCTGATACTCGAAACCAATCACTACAATGGCCTAGGGGGAAAATACACATGCCGTTGTAATCGGGCGAGTTTCTGCTTTCAGATGCAACAGGAGTTTCTCGAGTTCGTCAATCCGTTCGCGAGATATGGGAGTTTGAAGTTAAGGAATGCTTGAGAAACCATTAAATTTTCGCCAGTCTGATACTCGAAACCAATAACTACAAAGGCCTAGGGGAAAAATGCACATACCTTTGTAATTGGGCGAGTTTCCACTTCCAGATGCAACAGGAATTTCTCGAGATCGTCATTCCGTTCGCGAGACATGGGAGTTTGAAGTTAAGGAATGCTTGAGAAACCATCAAAATTTTCGCCAGTCTGATAATCGAAACCAATAACTACAAAGGCCTAGGGAAAAAATGCACATACCTTTGTAATCGGGCGAGTTTCCACTTTCAGATGCAACAGGAATTTCTCGACATCGTCACTCCGTTCGCGAGATATGGGAGTTTGAAGTTAAGGAATGGTTGAGAAACCATCAAAATTTTGGCAGGCCTGATACTCGAAACCAATAACTACAAACGCCTAGGGGAAGAATGCACATACCGTTGAAATCGTGCGAGTTTCTACTTTCAGATGCAACAGGAATTTCTCGAGTTCGTCATTCCGTTCGCGAGATATGGGAGTTTGAAGTTAAGGAATGGTTGAGAAACCATCAAAATTTTCGCAGGCCTGATACTCGAAACCAATAACTACAAAGGCCTAGGGGAAAAATGCACATACCGTTGAAATCGGGCGAGTTTCTGCTTTCAGATGCAATAGGAAATTCTCGATTTCGTCAATCCGTTCGCAAGATGTGGGAGTTTGAAGTTAAGGAATGCTTGAGAAACCATCAAAATTTTCGCAAGTCTGATACTCGAAACCAATAACTACAATGGCCTAGGGGGAAAATACACATACCGTTGAAATCGGGCGAGTTTCTGCTTTCAGATGCAACAGGAGTTTCTCGAGTTCGTCAATCCGTTCGCGAGATATGGGAGTTTGAAGTTAAGGAATGCTTGAGAAACCATCAAAATTTTCGCCAGTCTGATACTCGAAACCATCAACTACAAAGGCCTAGGGGAAAAATGCACATACCTTTGTAATCGGGCGAGTTTCCACTTTCAGATGCAACAGGAATTTCTCGAGATCGTCATTCCGTTCGCGAGATATGGGAGTTTGAAGTTAAGGAATGGTTGAGAAACCAACAAAATTTTGGCAGGCCTGATACTCGAAACCAATAACTACAAAGACCTAGGGGAAAAATGCACATACCGTTGAAATCGGGCGAGTTTCTGCTTTCAGATGCAATAGGAAATTCTCGAGTTCGTCAATCCGTTCGCGAGATATGGGAGTTTGAAGTTAAGGAATGCTTGAGAAACCATCAAAATTTTCGCAAGTCTGATACTCGAATCCAATAACAAGTATGGCCTAGGGCAAAAATACACATACCGTTGTAATCGGGCGAGTTTCTGCTTTCAGATGCAATAGGAAATTCTCGAGTTCGTCAATCCGTTCGCGAGATATGGAAGTTTGAAGTTAAGGAATGATTGAGAAACCATCAAAATTTTCGCAAGTCTGATACTCGAAACCAATAACTGGAATGGCCTAGGGGAAAAGTACACAAACCATTGTAATGGTGCGAGTTTCTACTTTCAGATGCAACAGGAATTTATCGAGTTCGTCATTCCGTTCGCGAGATATGGGAGTTTGAAGTTAAGGAATGGTTGAGAAACCATCGAAATTTTCGCAAGTCTGATACTCGAAACCAATAACTACAAAGGCCTAGGGGAAAAACACACATATCTTTGTAATCGGGCAAGTTTCTGCTTTCAGATGCAACAGGAATTTCTCGAGTTCGTCAATCCATTCGCGAGATATGGAAGTTAGAAGTTATGGAATGCTTGAGAAACCATCAAAATTTTCGCAATTCTGATGCTAGAAACCAATAACTACAATGCCCTAGGGGAAAAATACACATACCGTTGTAATCGGGCGAGTTTCTGCTTTCAGATGCAACAGGAATTTCTCGAGTTCGTCAATCCATTCGCGAGATATGGGAGTTTGAAGTTAAGGAATGCTTGAGAAACCATCAAAATTTTCGCAAGTCTGATACTCGAAACCAATAACTACAAAGGCCTAGGGGAAAAACACACATATCTTTGTAACCGGGCAAGTTTCTGCTTTCAGATGCAACAGGAATTTCTCGAGTTCGTCAATCCATTCGCGAGATATGGGAGTTAGAAGTTATGGAATGCTTGAGAAATCATCAAAATTTTCGCAATTCTGATGCTAGAAACCAATAACTACAATGCCCTAGGGGAAAAATACACATACCGTTGTAATCGGGCGAGTTTCTGCTTTCAGATGCAACAGGAATTTCTCGAGTTCGTCAATCCATTCGCGAGATATGGGAGTTTGAAGTTAAGGAATGCTTGAGAAACCATCAAAATTTTCGCCAGTCTGATACTCGAAACCAATAACTACAAAGGCCTAGGGGAAAAATGCACATACCTTTGTAATCGGGCGAGTTTCCACTTTCAGATGCAACTGGAATTTCTCGAGATCGTCATTCCGTTCGCGAGATATGGGAGTTTGAATTTAAGGAATGGTTGAGAAACCATCAAAATTTTCGCAGGCCTGATACTCGAAACCAATAACTACAAAGGCCTAGGGGAAAAATGCACATACCGTTGAAATCGGGCGAGTTTCTGCTTTCAGATGCAACAGGAATTTCTGGAGTTCGTCAATCCGTTCGCGAGATATGGAAGTTTGAAGTTAAGGAATGATTGGGAAACCATCAAAATTTTCGCAAGTCTGATACTCGAAACCAATAACTGGAATGGCCTAGGGGAAAAGTACACACACCATTGTAATCGTGCGAGTTTCTACTTTCAGATGCAACAGGAGTTTCTCGAGTACGTCATTCCGTTCGCGAGATATGGGAGTTTGAAGTTAAGGAATGGTTGAGAAACCACAAAATTTTCGCAGGCCTGATACTCGAAACCAATAACTACATAGGCCTAGGGGAAAAATGCACATACCGTTGAAATCGGGCGAGTTTCTGCTTTCAGATGCAATAGGAAATTCTTGAGTTCGTCAATCCGTTCGCATGATGTGGGAGTTTGAAGTTAAGGAATGCTTGAGAAACCATCAAAATTTTCGCAAGTCTGATACTCGAAACCAATCACTACAATGGCCTAGGGGGAAAATACACATGCCGTTGTAATCGGGCGAGTTTCTGCTTTCAGATGCAACAGGAGTTTCTCGAGTTCGTCAATCCGTTCGCGAGATATGGGAGTTTGAAGTTAAGGAATGCTTGAGAAACCATCAAAATTTTCGCCAGTCTGATACTCGAAACCAATAACTACAAAGGCCTAGGGGAAAAATGCACATACCTTTGTAATCGGGCGAGTTTCCACTTCCAGATGCAACAGGAATTTCTCGAGATCGTCATTCCGTTCGCGAGACATGGGAGTTTGAAGTTAAGGAATGCTTGAGAAACCATCAAAATTTTCGCCAGTCTGATAATCGAAACCAATAACTACAAAGGCCTAGGGGAAAAATGCACATACCTCTGTAATCGGGCGAGTTTCCACTTTCAGATGCAACAGGAATTTCTCGACATCGTCATTCCGTTCGCGAGATATGGGAGTTTGAAGTTAAGGAATGGTTGAGAAACCATCAAAATTTTGGCAGGCCTGATACTCGAAACCAATAACTACAAACGCCTAGGGGAAAAATGCACATACCGTTGAAATCGTGCGAGTTTCTACTTTCAGATGCAACAGGAATTTCTCGAGTTCGTCATTCCGTTCGCGAGATATGGGAGTTTGAAGTTAAGGAATGGTTGAGAAACCATCAAAATTTTCGCAGGCCTGATACTCGAAACCAATAACTACAAAGGCCTAGGGGAAAAATGCACATACCGTTGAAATCGGGCGAGTTTCTGCTTTCAGATGCAATAGGAAATTCTCGATTTCGTCAATCCGTTCGCAAGATGTGGGAGTTTGAAGTTAAGGAATGCTTGAGAAACCATCAAAATTTTCGCAAGTCTGATACTCGAAACCAATAACTACAATGGCCTAGGGGGAAAATACACATACCGTTGAAATCGGGCGAGTTTCTGCTTTCAGATGCAACAGGAGTTTCTCGAGTTCGTCAATCCGTTCGCGAGATATGGGAGTTTGAAGTTAAGGAATGCTTGAGAAACCATCAAAATTTTCGCCAGTCTGATACTCGAAACCATCAACTACAAAGGCCTAGGGGAAAAATGCACATACCTTTGTAATCGGGCGAGTTTCCACTTTCAGATGCAACAGGAATTTCTCGAGATCGTCATTCCGTTCGCGAGATATGGGAGTTTGAAGTTAAGGAATGGTTGAGAAACCAACAAAATTTTGGCAGGCCTGATACTCGAAACCAATAACTACAAAGACCTAGGGGAAAAATGCACATACCGTTGAAATCGGGCGAGTTTCTGCTTTCAGATGCAATAGGAAATTCTCGAGTTCGTCAATCCGTTCGCGAGATATGGGAGTTTGAAGTTAAGGAATGCTTGAGAAACCATCAAAATTTTCGCAAGTCTGATACTCGAATCCAATAACAAGTATGGCCTAGGGCAAAAATACACATACCGTTGTAATCGGGCGAGTTTCTGCTTTCAGATGCAATAGGAAATTCTCGAGTTCGTCAATCCGTTCGCGAGATATGGAAGTTTGAAGTTAAGGAATGATTGAGAAACCATCAAAATTTTCGCAAGTCTGATACTCGAAACCAATAACTGGAATGGCCTAGGGGAAAAGTACACAAACCATTGTAATCGTGCGAGTTTCTACTTTCAGATGCAACAGGAATTTCTCGAGTTCGTCATTCCGTTCGCGAGATATGGGAGTTTGAAGTTAAGGAATGGTTGAGAAACCATCGAAATTTTCGCAAGTCTGATACTCGAAACCAATAACTACAAAGGCCTAGGGGAAAAACACACATATCTTTGTAATCGGGCAAGTTTCTGCTTTCAGATGAAACAGGAATTTCTCGAGTTCGTCAATCCATTCGCGAGATATGGGAGTTAGAATTTATGGAATGCTTGAGAAACCATCAAAATTTTCGCAGGCCTGATACTCGAAACCAATAACTACAAAGGCCTAGGGGAAAAATGCACATACCGTTGAAATCGGGCGAGTTTCTGCTTTCAGATGCAACAGGAATTTCTGGAGTTCGTCAATCCGTTCGCGAGATATGGGAGTTAGAAGTTATGGAATGCTTGAGAAACCATCAAAATTTTCGCAAGTCTGATACTCGAAACCAATAACTACTATGGCCTAGGGCAAAAATGCACATACCGTTGAAATCGGGCGAGTTTCTGCTTTCAAGTGCAACAGGAATTTCTCGAATTCGTCACTCCGTTCGCGAGATATGGGAGTTTGAAGTTAAGGAATGGTTGAGAAACCTTCAAAATTTTCGCTGGGCTGATACTCGAAACCAATAACTGGAATGGCCTAGGTCAAAAATACACGTACCGTTGTAATCGGGCGAGTCTCTGCTTTCAGATGCAATAGGAAATTCTCGAGTTCGTCAATCCGTTCGCGAGATATGGGAGTTTGAAGTTAAGGAATGCTTGAGAAACCATCAATATTTTCGCAAGTCCCGATACTCGAAACCAATAACTACAATGGCCTAGGGGGAAAATACACACACCGTTGTAATCGGGCGAGTTTCTGCTGTCAGTTGCAACAGGAGTTTCTCGAGTTCGTCAATCCGTTCGCGAGATATGGGAGTTTGAAGTTAAGGAATAGTTGAGAAACCATCGAAATTTTCGCAAGTCTGATACTCGAAACCAATAACTACAAAGGCCTAGGGGAAAAACACACATATCTTTGTAATCGGGCAAGTTTCTGCTTTCAGATGCAACAGGAATTTCTCGAGTTCGTCAATCCATTCGCGAGATATGGGAGTTAGAATTTATGGAATGCTTGAGAAACCATCAAAATTTTCGCCAGTCTGATACTCGAAACCAATAACTACAAAGGCCTAGGGGAAAAATGCACATACCTTTGTAATCGGGCGAGTTTCCACTTCCAGATGCAACAGGAATTTCTCGAGATCGTCATTCCATTCGCGAGACATGGGAGTTTGAAGTTAAGGAATGCTTGAGAAACCATCAAAATTTTCGCCAGTCTGATAATCGAAACCAATAACTACAAAGGCCTAGGGGAAAAATGCACATACCTTTGTAATCGGGCGAGTTTCCACTTTCAGATGCAACAGGAATTTCTCGAGATCGTCATTCCGTTCGCGAGATATGGGAGTTTGAAGTTAAGGAATGGTTGAGAAACCATCAAAATTTTCGCAAGTCTGATACTCGAAACCAATAACTACAATGGCCTAGGGGGAAAATACACATACCGTTGAAATCGGGCGAGTTTCTGCTTTCAGATGCAACAGGAGTTTCTCGAGTTCGTCAATCCGTTCGCGAGATATGGGAGTTTGAAGTTAAGGAATGCTTGAGAAACCATCAAAATTTTCGCCAGTCTGATACTCGAAACCATCAACTACAAAGGCCTAGGGGAAAAATGCACATACCTTTGTAATCGGGCGAGTTTCCACTTTCAGATGCAACAGGAATTTCTCGAGATCGTCATTCCGTTCGCGAGATATGGGAGTTTGAAGTTAAGGAATGGTTGAGAAACCAACAAAATTTTGGCAGGCCTGATACTCGAAACCAATAACTACAAAGACCTAGGGGAAAAATGCACATACCGTTGAAATCGGGCGAGTTTCTGCTTTCAGATGCAATAGGAAATTCTCGAGTTCGTCAATCCGTTCGCGAGATATGGGAGTTTGAAGTTAAGGAATGCTTGAGAAACCATCAAAATTTTCGCAAGTCTGATACTCGAATCCAATAACAAGTATGGCCTAGGGCAAAAATACACATACCGTTGTAATCGGGCGAGTTTCTGCTTTCAGATGCAATAGGAAATTCTCGAGTTCGTCAATCCGTTCGCGAGATATGGAAGTTTGAAGTTAAGGAATGATTGAGAAACCATCAAAATTTTCGCAAGTCTGATACTCGAAACCAATAACTGGAATGGCCTAGGGGAAAAGTACACAAACCATTGTAATCGTGCGAGTTTCTACTTTCAGATGCAACAGGAATTTATCGAGTTCGTCATTCCGTTCGCGAGATATGGGAGTTTGAAGTTAAGGAATGGTTGAGAAACCATCGAAATTTTCGCAAGTCTGATACTCGAAACCAATAACTACAAAGGCCTAGGGGAAAAACACACATATCTTTGTAATCGGGCAAGTTTCTGCTTTCAGATGCAACAGGAATTTCTCGAGTTCGTCAATCCATTCGCGAGATATGGAAGTTAGAAGTTATGGAATGCTTGAGAAACCATCAAAATTTTCGCAATTCTGATGCTAGAAACCAATAACTACAATGCCCTAGGGGAAAAATACACATACCGTTGTAATCGGGCGAGTTTCTGCTTTCAGATGCAACAGGAATTTCTCGAGTTCGTCAATCCATTCGCGAGATATGGGAGTTTGAAGTTAAGGAATGCTTGAGAAACCATCAAAATTTTCGCAAGTCTGATACTCGAAACCAATAACTACAAAGGCCTAGGGGAAAAACACACATATCTTTGTAACCGGGCAAGTTTCTGCTTTCAGATGCAACAGGAATTTCTCGAGTTCGTCAATCCATTCGCGAGATATGGGAGTTAGAAGTTATGGAATGCTTGAGAAACCATCAAAATTTTCGCAATTCTGATGCTAGAAACCAATAACTACAATGCCCTAGGGGAAAAATACACATACCGTTGTAATCGGGCGAGTTTCTGCTTTCAGATGCAACAGGAATTTCTCGAGTTCGTCAATCCATTCGCGAGATATGGGAGTTTGAAGTTAAGGAATGCTTGAGAAACCATCAAAATTTTCGCCAGTCTGATACTCGAAACCAATAACTACAAAGGCCTAGGGGAAAAATGCACATACCTTTGTAATCGGGCGAGTTTCCACTTTCAGATGCAACAGGAATTTCTCGAGTTCGTCAATCCATTCGCGAGATATGGGAGTTAGAAGTTATGGAATGCTTGAGAAACCATCAAAATTTTCGCAATTCTGATGCTAGAAACCAATAACTACAATGCCCTAGGGGAAAAATACACATACCGTTGTAATCGGGCGAGTTTCTGCTTTCAGATGCAACAGGAATTTCTCGAGTTCGTCAATCCATTCGCGAGATATGGGAGTTTGAAGTTAAGGAATGCTTGAGAAACCATCAAAATTTTCGCCAGTCTGATACTCGAAACCAATAACTACAAAGGCCTAGGGGAAAAATGCACATACCTTTGTAATCGGGCGAGTTTCCACTTTCAGATGCAACTGGAATTTCTCGAGATCGTCATTCCGTTCGCGAGATATGGGAGTTTGAATTTAAGGAATGGTTGAGAAACCATCAAAATTTTCGCAGGCCTGATACTCGAAACCAATAACTACAAAGGCCTAGGGGAAAAATGCACATACCTTTGTAATCGGGCGAGTTTCCACTTCCAGATGCAACAGGAATTTCTCGAGATCGTCATTCCGTTCGCGAGACATGGGAGTTTGAAGTTAAGGAATGCTTGAGAAACCATCAAAATTTTCGCCAGTCTGATAATCGAAACCAATAACTGCAAAGGCCTAGGGGAAAAATGCACATACCTTTGTAATCGGGCGAGTTTCCACTTTCAGATGCAACAGGAATTTCTCGACATCGTCATTCCGTTCGCGAGATATGGGAGTTTGAAGTTAAGGAATGGTTGAGAAACCATCAAAATTTTGGCAGGCCTGATACTCGAAACCAATAACTACAAACGCCTAGGGGAAAAATGCACATACCGTTGAAATCGTGCGAGTTTCTACTTTCAGATGCAACAGGAATTTCTCGAGTTCGTCATTCCGTTCGCGAGATATGGGAGTTTGAAGTTAAGGAATGGTTGAGAAACCATCAAAATTTTCGCAGGCCTGATACTCGAAACCAATAACTACAAAGGCCTAGGGGAAAAATGCACATACCGTTGAAATCGGGCGAGTTTCTGCTTTCAGATGCAATAGGAAATTCTCGATTTCGTCAATCAGTTCGCAAGATGTGGGAGTTTGAAGTTAAGGAATGCTTGAGAAACCATCAAAATTTTCGCAAGTCTGATACTCGAAACCAATAACTACAATGGCCTAGGGGGAAAATACACATACCGTTGAAATCGGGCGAGTTTCTGCTTTCAGATGCAACAGGAGTTTCTCGAGTTCGTCAATCCGTTCGCGAGATATGGGAGTTTGAAGTTAAGGAATGCTTGAGAAACCATCAAAATTTTCGCCAGTCTGATACTCGAAACCATCAACTACAAAGGCCTAGGGGAAAAATGCACATACCTTTGTAATCGGGCGAGTTTCCACTTTCAGATGCAACAGGAATTTCTCGAGATCGTCATTCCGTTCGCGAGATATGGGAGTTTGAAGTTAAGGAATGGTTGAGAAACCAACAAAATTTTGGCAGGCCTGATACTCGAAACCAATAACTACAAAGACCTAGGGGAAAAATGCACATACCGTTGAAATCGGGCGAGTTTCTGCTTTCAGATGCAATAGGAAATTCTCGAGTTCGTCAATCCGTTCGCGAGATATGGGAGTTTGAAGTTAAGGAATGCTTGAGAAACCATCAAAATTTTCGCAAGTCTGATACTCGAATCCAATAACAAGTATGGCCTAGGGCAAAAATACACATACCGTTGTAATCGGGCGAGTTTCTGCTTTCAGATGCAATAGGAAATTCTCGAGTTCGTCATTCCGTTCGCGAGATATGGAAGTTTGAAGTTAAGGAATGATTGAGAAACCATCAAAATTTTCGCAAGTCTGATACTCGAAACCAATAACTGGAATGGCCTAGGGGAAAAGTACACAAACCATTGTAATCGTGCGAGTTTCTACTTTCAGATGCAACAGGAATTTCTCGAGTTCGTCATTCCGTTCGCGAGATATGGGAGTTTGAAGTTAAGGAATGGTTGAGAAACCATCGAAATTTTCGCAAGTCTGATACTCGAAACCAATAACTACAAAGGCCTAGGGGAAAAACACACATATCTTTGTAATCGGGCAAGTTTCTGCTTTCAGATGCAACAGGAATTTCTCGAGTTCGTCAATCCATTCGCGAGATATGGGAGTTAGAATTTATGGAATGCTTGAGAAACCATCAAAATTTTCGCAGGCCTGATACTCGAAACCAATAACTACAAAGGCCTAGGGGAAAAATGCACATACCGTTGAAATCGGGCGAGTTTCTGCTTTCAGATGCAACAGGAATTTCTGGAGTTCGTCAATCCGTTCGCGAGATATGGGAGTTAGAAGTTATGGAATGCTTGAGAAACCATCAAAATTTTCGCAAGTCTGATGCTCGAAACCAATAACTACTATGGCCTAGGGCAAAAATGCACATACCGTTGAAATCGGGCGAGTTTCTGCTTTCAAGTGCAACAGGAATTTCTCGAATTCGTCACTCCGTTCGCGAGATATGGGAGTTTGAAGTTAAGGAATGGTTGAGAAACCTTCAAAATTTTCGCTGGGCTGATACTCGAAACCAATAACTGGAATGGCCTAGGTCAAAAATACACGGACCGTTGAAATCGGGCGAGTCTCTGCTTTCAGATGCAATAGGAAATTCTCGAGTTCGTCAATCCGTTCGCGAGATATGGGAGTTTGAATTTAAGGAATGCTTGAGAAACCATCAATATTTTCGCAAGTCCCGATACTCGAAACCAATAACTACAATGGCCTAGGGGGAAAATACACACACCGTTGTAATCGGGCGAGTTTCTGCTGTCAGTTGCAACAGGAGTTTCTCGAGTTCGTCAATCCGTTCGCGAGATATGGGAGTTTGAAGTTAAGGAATAGTTGAGAAACCATCGAAATTTTCGCAAGTCTGATACTCGAAACCAATAACTACAAAGGCCTAGGGGAAAACACACATATCTTTGTAATCGGGCAAGTTTCTGCTTTCAGATGCAACAGGAATTTCTCGAGTTCGTCAATCCATTCGCGAGATATGGGAGTTAGAATTTATGGAATGCTTGAGAAACCATCAAAATTTTCGCAATTCTGATGCTAGAAACCAATAACTACAATGCCCTAGGGGAAAAATACACATACCGTTGTAATCGGGCGAGTTTCTGCTTTCAGATGCAACAGGAATTTCTCGAGTTCGTCAATCCATTCGCGAGATATGGGAGTTTGAAGTTAAGGAATGCTTGAGAAACCATCAAAATTTTCGCAAGTCTGATACTCGAAACCAATAACTACAAAGGCCTAGGGGAAAAACACACATATCTTTGTAATCGTGCGAGTTTCTGCTTTCAGATGCAACAGGAATTTCTCGAGTTCGTCAATCCGTTCGCGAGGTATGGGAGTTTGAAGTTAAGGAATGCTTGAGAAACCATCAAAATTTTCGCCATTCTGATACTCGAAACCAATAACTACAAAGGCCTAGGGGAAAAATGCACATACCTTTGTAATCGGGCGAGTTTCCACTTTCAGATGCAACAGGAATTTCTCGAGATCGTCATTCCGTTCGCGAGATATGGGAGTTTGAATTTAAGGAATGGTTGAGAAACCATCAAAATTTTCGCAGGCCTGATACTCGAAACCAATAACTACAAAGGCCTAGGGGAAAAATGCACATACCGTTGAAATCGGGCGAGTTTCTGCTTTCAGATGCAACAGGAATTTCTGGAGTTCGTCAATCCGTTCGCGAGATATGGGAGTTAGAAGTTATGGAATGTTTGAGAAACCATCACAATTTTCGCAAGTCGGATACTCGAAACCAATAACTACTATGGCCTAGGGTAAAAATACACGTACCGTTGTAATCGGGCGAGTTTCTGCTTTCAGATGCAATTGGAAATTCTCGAGTTCGTCAATCCGTTCGCGAGATATGGGAGTTTGAAGTTAAGGAATGCTTGAGAAACCATCAAAATTTTCGCAAGTCTGATACTCGAATCCAATAACAACTATGGCCTAGGGCAAAAATATACATACTGTTGTAATCGGGCGAGTTTCTGCTTTCAAGTGCAACAGGAATTTCTCGAATTCGTCACTCCGTTCGCGAGATATGGGAGTTTGAAGTTAAGGAATGGTTGAGAAACCTTCAAAATTTTCGCTGGGCTGATACTCGAAACCAATAACTGGAATGGCCTAGGTCAAAAATACACGGACCGTTGAAATCGGGCGAGTCTCTGCTTTCAGATGCAATAGGAAATTCTCGAGTTCGTCAATCCGTTCGCGAGATATGGGAGTTTGAATTTAAGGAATGCTTGAGAAACCATCAATATTTTCGCAAGTCCCGATACTCGAAACCAATAACTACAATGGCCTAGGGGGAAAATACACACACCGTTGTAATCGGGCGAGTTTCTGCTGTCAGTTGCAACAGGAGTTTCTCGAGTTCGTCAATCCGTTCGCGAGATATGGGAGTTTGAAGTTAAGGAATAGTTGAGAAACCATCGAAATTTTCGCAAGTCTGATACTCGAAACCAATAACTACAAAGGCCTAGGGGAAAAACACACATATCTTTGTAATCGGGCAAGTTTCTGCTTTCAGATGCAACAGGAATTTCTCGAGTTCGTCAATCCATTCGCGAGATATGGGAGTTAGAATTTATGGAATGCTTGAGAAACCATCAAAATTTTCGCAATTCTGATGCTAGAAACCAATAACTACAATGCCCTAGGGGAAAAATACACATACCGTTGTAATCGGGCGAGTTTCTGCTTTCAGATGCAACAGGAATTTCTCGAGTTCGTCAATCCATTCGCGAGATATGGGAGTTTGAAGTTAAGGAATGCTTGAGAAACCATCAAAATTTTCGCAAGTCTGATACTCGAAACCAATAACTACAAAGGCCTAGGGGAAAAACACACATATCTTTGTAATCGTGCGAGTTTCTGCTTTCAGATGCAACAGGAATTTCTGGAGTTCGTCAATCCGTTCGCGAGGTATGGGAGTTTGAAGTTAAGGAATGCTTGAGAAACCATCAAAATTTTCGCCATTCTGATACTCGAAACCAATAACTACAAAGGCCTAGGGGAAAAATGCACATACCTTTGTAATCGGGCGAGTTTCCACTTTCAGATGCAACAGGAATTTCTCGAGATCGTCATTCCGTTCGCGAGATATGGGAGTTTGAATTTAAGGAATGGTTGAGAAACCATCAAAATTTTCGCAGGCCTGATACTCGAAACCAATAACTACAAAGGCCTAGGGGAAAAATGCACATACCGTTGAAATCGGGCGAGTTTCTGCTTTCAGATGCAACAGGAATTTCTGGAGTTCGTCAATCCGTTCGCGAGATATGGGAGTTAGAAGTTATGGAATGTTTGAGAAACCATCACAATTTTCGCAAGTCGGATACTCGAAACCAATAACTACTATGGCCTAGGGTAAAAATACACGTACCGTTGTAATCGGGCGAGTTTCTGCTTTCAGATGCAATTGGAAATTCTCGAGTTCGTCAATCCGTTCGCGAGATATGGGAGTTTGAAGTTAAGGAATGCTTGAGAAACCATCAAAATTTTCGCAAGTCTGATACTCGAATCCAATAACTACTATGCCCTAGGGCAAAAATATACATACCGTTGTAATCGGGCGAGTTTCTGCTTTCAGATGCAATAGGAAATTCTCGAGTTCGTCAATCCGTTCGCGAGATATGGAAGTTTGAAATTAAGGAATGATTGAGAAACCATCAAAATTTTCGCGAGTCTGATACTCGAAACCAATAACTGGAATGGCCTAGGGGAAAAGTACACACACCATTGTAATCGTGCGAGTTTCTACTTTCAGATGCAACAGGAATTTCTCGAGTTCGTCATTCCGTTCGCGAGATATGGGAGATTGAAGTTAAGGAATGGTTGAGAAACCATCAAAATTTTCGCAAGTCTGATTCTCGAAACCAATAACTACTATGGCCTAGGGCAAAAATGCACATACCGTTGAAATCGGGCGAGTTTCTGCTTTCAGATGCAACAGGAATTTCTCGAATTCGTCAATCCGTTCGCGAGATATGGGAGTTTGAAGTTAAGGAATGCTTGAGAAACCATCAAAATTTTCACTGGTCTGATACTCGAAACCTACAACTGGAATGGCTTAGGGGAAAAGTACACATACCGTTGTAATCGGGCGAGTTTCTGCATTCAGATGCAATAGGAAATTCTCGAGTTCGTCAATCCGTTCGCGAGATATGGAAGTTTGAAGTTAAGGAATGCTTGAGAAACCATCAAAATTTTCGCTGGTCTGATACTCGAAACCAACAACTGGAATGGCCTAGGGGAAAAGTACACGCACCGTTGTAATCGGGCGAGTTTCTCCTTTCAGATGCAATAGGAAATTCTCGAGTTCGTCAATCCGTTCGCGAGGTATGGGCGTTTGAAGTTAAGGAATGGTTGAGAAACCATCACAATTTCGGCAAGTCTGATACTCGAAACCAATAAGTACAATGGCCTAGGGGAAAAATACACATACCGTTGTGATCGGGCGAGATTCTGCTTTCAGATGCAATAGGAAATTCTCGAGTTCGTCAATCCGTTCGCGGGATATGGAAGTGTGAAGTTAAGGAATGGTTGAGAAACCATCAAAATTTTCGCAAGTCTGATACTCGAAACCAATAACTACTATGGCCTAGGGCAAAATTACACATACCGTTGTAATCGGGCGAGTTTCTGCTTTCAGATGCAATAGGATATTCTCGAGTTCGTCAATCCGATCGCGAGATATGGAAGTTTGAAGTTAAGGAATGCTTGAGAAACCAACAAAATTTTCGCTGGTCTGATACTCGAAACCAACAACTGGAATGCCCTAGGGGAAAAGTACACACACCGTTGTAATCGGGCGAGTTTCTGCTTTCAGATGCAAAGGAAATTCTCGAGTTCGTCAATCCGTTCGCGAGATATGGGAGTTTGAAGTTAAGGAATGGTTGAGAAACCATCAAAATTTTCGCAAGTCTGATACTCGAAACCAATAACTACTATGGCCTACGGCAAAAATGCACATACCGTTGAAATCGGGCAAGTTTCTGCTTTCAGATGCAATAGGAAATTCTCGAGTTCGTCAATCCGTTCGCGAGATATGGGAATTTGAAGTTAAGGAATGGTTGAGATACCACCAAAATTTTCGCAAGTCTGATACTCGAAACCAATAACTACAATGGCCTAGGAGAAAAATACACATACCTTTGTAATCGGGCGAGTTTCTGCTTTCAGATGCAATAGGAAATTCTCGAGTTCGTCAATCCGTTCGCGAGATATGGAAGTGTGAAGTTAAGGAATGGTTGAGAAACCATCAAAATTTTCGCAAGTCTGATACTCGAAACCAATAACTGGAATGGCCTAGGGGAAAAGTACACATACAATTGTAATCGGGCGAGTTTTAACTTTCAGATGCAACAGGAATTTCTCGAATTCGTCAATCCGTTCGCGAGAAATGGGAGCTTGAAGTTAAGGAATGGTTGAGAAACCATCAAAATTTTCGCAAGTCTGTTACACGAAACCAATAACCACAATGGCCTAGAGGAAAAATACACATACCGATGTAATCGGGCGAGTTTCTACTTTCAGATGCAACAGGAATTTCTCGAGTTCGTCAATCCGTTCGCGCGATATGGGAGTTTGAAGTTAAGGAATGGTTGAGAAACCATCAAAATTTTCGCAAGTCTGATACTCGAAACCAATAACTACAAATGCCTAGGGGAAAAATACACATACCATTGTAATCGGGCGAGATTCTACTTTCACATGCAACAGGAATTTCTCGAGTTCGTCAATCCGTTCGCGAGATATGGGAGTTTGAAGTTAAGGAATGGTTGAGAAACCATCGCAATTTTCGCAAGTCTGATACTCGAAACCAATAACTACTATGCCCTAGGGCAAAAATATACATACCGTTGTAATCGGGCGAGTTTCTGCTTTCAGATGCAATAGGAAATTCTCGAGTTCGTCAATCCGTTCGCGAGATATGGAAGTTTGAAATTAAGGAATGATTGAGAAACCATCAAAATTTTCGCAAGTCTGATACTCGAAACCAATAACTGGAATGGCCTAGGGGAAAAGTACACACACCATTGTAATCGTGCGAGTTTCTACTTTCAGATGCAACAGGAATTTCTCGAGTTCGTCATTCCGTTCGCGAGATATGGGAGATTGAAGTTAAGGAATGGTTGAGAAACCATCAAAATTTTCGCAAGTCTGATTCTCGAAACCAATAACTACTATGGCCTAGGGCAAAAATGCACATACCGTTGAAATCGGGCGAGTTTCTGCTTTCAGATGCAACAGGAATTTCTCGAATTCGTCAATCCGTTCGCGAGATATGGGAGTTTGAAGTTAAGGAATGCTTGAGAAACCATCAAAATTTTCACTGGTCTGATACTCGAAACCTACAACTGGAATGGCTTAGGGGAAAAGTACACATACCGTTGTAATCGGGCGAGTTTCTGCATTCAGATGCAATAGGAAATTCTCGAGTTCGTCAATCCGTTCGCGAGATATGGAAGTTTGAAGTTAAGGAATGCTTGAGAAACCATCAAAATTTTCGCTGGTCTGATACTCGAAACCAACAACTGGAATGGCCTAGGGGAAAAGTACACACACCGTTGTAATCGGGCGAGTTTCTCCTTTCAGATGCAATAGGAAATTCTCGAGTTCGTCAATCCGTTCGCGAGGTATGGGCGTTTGAAGTTAAGGAATGCTTGAGAAACCAACAAAATTTTGGCTGGTCTGATACTCGAAACCAACAACTGGAATGCCCTAGGGGAAAAGTACACACACCGTTGTAATCGGGCGAGTTTCTGCTTTCAGATGCAAAGGAAATTCTCGAGTTCGTCAATCCGTTCGCGAGATATGGAAGTTTGAAGTTAAGGAATGCTTGAGAAACCATCAAAATTTTCGCTGGTCTGATACTCGAAACCAACAACTGGAATGGCCTAGGGGAAAAGTACACACACCGTTGTAATCGGGCGAGTTTCTCCTTTCAGATGCAATAGGAAATTCTCGAGTTCGTCAATCCGTTCGCGAGGTATGGGCGTTTGAAGTTAAGGAATGGTTGAGAAACCATCACAATTTCGGCAAGTCTGATACTCGAAACCAATAAGTACAATGGCCTAGGGGAAAAATACACATACCGTTGTGATCGGGCGAGATTCTGCTTTCAGATGCAATAGGAAATTCTCGAGTTCGTCAATCCGTTCGCGGGATATGGAAGTGTGAAGTTAAGGAATGGTTGAGAAACCATCAAAATTTTCGCAAGTCTGATACTCGAAATCAATAACTACTATGGCCTACGGCAAAAATGCACATACCGTTGAAATCGGGCAAGTTTCTGCTTTCAGATGCAATAGGAAATTCTCGAGTTCGTCAATCCGTTCGCGAGATATGGGAATTTGAAGTTAAGGAATGGTTGAGATACCACCAAAATTTTCGCAAGTCTGATACTCGAAACCAATAACTACAATGGCCTAGGAGAAAAATACACATACCTTTGTAATCGGGCGAGTTTCTGCTTTCAGATGCAATAGGAAATTCTCGAGTTCGTCAATCCGTTCGCGAGATATGGAAGTGTGAAGTTAAGGAATGGTTGAGAAACCATCAAAATTTTCGCAAGTCTGATACTCGAAACCAATAACTGGAATGGCCTAGGGGAAAAGTACACATACAATTGTAATCGGGCGAGTTTTAACTTTCAGATGCAACAGGAATTTCTCGAATTCGTCAATCCGTTCGCGAGAAATGGGAGTTTGAAGTTAAGGAATGGTTGAAAAACCATCAAAATTTTCGCAAGTCTGTTACACGAAACCAATAACCACAATGGCCTAGAGGAAAAATACACATACCGATGTAATCGGGCGAGTTTCTACTTTCAGATGCAACAGGAATTTCTCGAGTTCGTCAATCCGTTCGCGCGATATGGGAGTTTGAAGTTAAGGAATGGTTGAGAAACCATCAAAATTTTCGCGTCTGATACTCGAAACCAATAACTACAAAGGCCTAGGGGAAAAATACACGTACCGTTGCAATCGGGCGAGTTTCTGCTTTCAGGTGCAATAGGAAATTCTCGAGTTCGTCAATCCCATCGCGAGATATGGAAGTTTGAAGTTAAGGAATGCTTGAGAAACCATCAAAATTTTCGCTGGTCTGATACTCGAAACCAACAACTGGAATGGCCTAGGGGAAAAGAACACACACCGTTGTAATCGGGCGAGTTTCTCCTTTCAGATGCAATAGGAAATTCTCGAGTTCGTCATCCGTTCGCGAGATATGGGAGTTTGAAGTTAAGGAATGGTTGAGAAACCATCACATTTTTCGCAAGTCTGATACTCGAAACCAACAACTACAATGGCCTAGGGGAAAAATACACATACCGTTGTAATCGGGCGAGATTCTGCTTTCAGATGCAAGAGGAAATTCTCGAGTTCGTCAATCCGTTCGCGAGATATGGAAGTTTGAAGTTAAGGAATGCTTGAGAAACCAACAAAATTTTCGCAAGTCTGATACTCGAAACCAATAACTACTATGGCCTAGAGGAAAAATACACATACCGTTGTAATCGGGCGAGTTTCTACTTTCAGATGCAACAGGAATTTCTCGAGTTCGTCAATCCGTTCGCGGGATATGGGAGTTTGAAGCTAAGGAATGGTTGAGAAACCATCAAAATTTTCGCAAGTCTGATACTCGAAACCAATAACTACAAATGCCTAGGGGAAAAATACACATACCATTGTAATCGGGCGAGATTCTACTTTCACATGCAACAGGAACTTCTCGAGTTCGTCAATGCGTTCGCGAGATACAGCAGTTTGAAGTTAAGGAATGGTTGAGAAACCATCAAAATTTTCGCTGGTCTGATACTCGAAACCAACAACTGGAATGGCCTAGGGGAAAAGTACACACACCGTTGTAATCGGGCGAGTTTCTCCTTTCAGATGCAATAGGAAATTCTCGAGTTCGTCAATCCGTTCGCGAGATATGGAAGTGTGAAGTTAAGGAATGGTTGAGAAACCATCAAAATTTTCGCAATTCTGATGCTAGAAACCAATAAATACAATGGCCTAGGGGAAAAATACAAATACCGTTGTGATCGGGCGAGATTCTGCTTTCAGATGCAATAGGAAATTCTCGAGTTCGTCAATCCGTTCGCGAGATATGGAAGTGTGAAGTTAAGGAATGGTTGAGAAACCATCAAAATTTTCGCTGGTCTGATACTCGAAACCAACAACTGGAATGGCCTAGGGGAAAAGTACACATACAATTGTAATCGGGCGAGTTTTAACTTTCAGATGCAACAGGAATTTCTCGAATTCGTCAATCCGTTCGCGATAAATGGGAGTTTGAAGTTAAGGAATGGTTGAGAAACCATCAAAATTTTCGCAAGTCTGTTACACGAAACCAATAACCACAATGGCCTAGAGGAAAAATACACATACCGATGTAATCGGGCGAGTTTCTACTTTCAGATGCAACAGGAATTTCTCGAGTTCGTCAATCCGTTCGCGCGATATGGGAGTTTGAAGTTAAGGAATGGTTGAGAAACCATCAAAATTTTCGCGTCTGATACTCGAAACCAATAACTACAAAGGCCTAGGGGAAAAATACACGTACCGTTGCAATCGGGCGAGTTTCTGCTTTCAGGTGCAATAGGAAATTCTCGAGTTCGTCAATCCCATCGCGAGATATGGAAGTTTGAAGTTAAGGAATGCTTGAGAAACCATCAAAATTTTCGCTGGTCTGATACTCGAAACCAACAACTGGAATGGCCTAGGGGAAAAGAACACACACCGTTGTAATCGGGCGAGTTTCTCCTTTCAGATGCAATAGGAAATTCTCGAGTTCGTCATCCGTTCGCGAGATATGGGAGTTTGAAGTTAAGGAATGGTTGAGAAACCATCACATTTTTCGCAAGTCTGATACTCGAAACCAACAACTACAATGGCCTAGGGGAAAAATACACATACCGTTGTAATCGGGCGAGATTCTGCTTTCAGATGCAAGAGGAAATTCTCGAGTTCGTCAATCCGTTCGCGAGATATGGAAGTTTGAAGTTAAGGAATGCTTGAGAAACCAACAAAATTTTCGCAAGTCTGATACTCGAAACCAATAACTACTATGGCCTAGAGGAAAAATACACATACCGTTGTAATCGGGCGAGTTTCTACTTTCAGATGCAACAGGAATTTCTCGAGTTCGTCAATCCGTTCGCGGGATATGGGAGTTTGAAGCTAAGGAATGGTTGAGAAACCATCAAAATTTTCGCAAGTCTGATACTCGAAACCAATAACTACAAATGCCTAGGGGAAAAATACACATACCATTGTAATCGGGCGAGATTCTACTTTCACATGCAACAGGAACTTCTCGAGTTCGTCAATGCGTTCGCGAGATACAGCAGTTTGAAGTTAAGGAATGGTTGAGAAACCATCAAAATTTTCGCTGGTCTGATACTCGAAACCAACAACTGGAATGGCCTAGGGGAAAAGTACACACACCGTTGTAATCGGGCGAGTTTCTCCTTTCAGATGCAATAGGAAATTCTCGAGTTCGTCAATCCGTTCGCGAGATATGGAAGTGTGAAGTTAAGGAATGGTTGAGAAACCATCAAAATTTTCGCAATTCTGATGCTAGAAACCAATAAATACAATGGCCTAGGGGAAAAATACAAATACCGTTGTGATCGGGCGAGATTCTGCTTTCAGATGCAATAGGAAATTCTCGAGTTCGTCAATCCGTTCGCGAGATATGGAAGTGTGAAGTTAAGGAATGGTTGAGAAACCATCAAAATTTTCGCTGGTCTGATACTCGAAACCAACAACTGGAATGGCCTAGGGGAAAAGTACACACACCGTTGTAATCGGGCGAGTTTCTCCTTTCAGATGCAACAGGAATTTCTCGAGTTCGTTATTCCGTTCGCGAGATATGGGAGTTTGAAGTTAAGGAATGGTTGAGAAACCATCAAAATTTTCGCAAGTCTGATACTCGAAACCAAGAACTACAAAGGCATAGGGGAAAAATGCACATACCTTTGTAATCGGGCGAGTTTCCACTTTCAGGTGCAACAGGAATTTCTCGAGTTCGTCAATCCGTTCGCGAGATATGGGAGATTGAAGTTAAGGAATGCTTGAGAAACCATCAAAATTTTCGCAAGTCTGATACTCGAAACCAATAACTACAAAGGCCTAGGGGAAAAATACACGTACCGTTGCAATCGGGCGAGTTTCTGCTTTCAGGTGCAATAGGAAATTCTCGAGTTCGTCAATCCGTTCGCGAGATATGGAAGTGTGAAGTTAAGGAATGGTTGAGAAACCATCAAAATTTTCGCTGGTCTGATACTCGAAACCAACAACTGGAATGGCCTAGGGGAAAAGTACACACACCGTTGTAATCGGGCGAGTTTCTCCTTTCAGATGCAACAGGAATTTCTCGAGTTCGTTATTCCGTTCGCGAGATATGGGAGTTTGAAGTTAAGGAATGGTTGAGAAACCATCAAAATTTTCGCAAGTCTGATACTCGAAACCAAGAACTACAAAGGCATAGGGGAAAAATGCACATACCTTTGTAATCGGGCGAGTTTCCACTTTCAGGTGCAACAGGAATTTTTCGAGTTCGTCATTCCGTTCGCGAGATATGGGAGTTTGAAGTTAAGGAATGGTTGAGAAACCATCAAACTTTTCGCAATTCTGATGCTGGAAACCAATAAATACAATGGCCTAGGGGAAAAATACACATACCGTTGTAATCGGGTGAGTTTCTGCTTTCAGATGCAACAGGAATTTCTCGAGTTCGTCAATCCGTTCGCGAGATATGGGAGATTGAAGTTAAGGAATGCTTGAGAAACCATCAAAATTTTCGCATGTCTGATACTCGAAACCAGAAACAGGAATGGCCTAGGGGAAAAGTACACATACCATTGTAATCGGGCGAGTTTTAACTTTCAGATGCAACAGGAATTACTCGAGTTCGTCAATCCGTTCGCGAGAAATGGGAGTTTGAAGTTAAGGAATGGTTGAGAAACCATCAAAATTTTCGCAAGTCTGATACACGAAACCAATAACCACAATGGCCTAGAGGAAAAATACACATACCGTTGTAATCGGGCGAGTTTCTACTTTCAGATGCAACAGGAATTTCTCGAGTTCGTCAATCCGTTCGCGGGATATGGGAGTTTGAAGCTAAGGAATGGTTGAGAAACCATCAAAATTTTCGCAAGACTGATACTCGAAACCAATAACTACAAATGCCTAGGGGAAAAATACACATACCATTGTAATCGGGCGAGATTCTACTTTCACATGCAACAGGAATTTCTCGAGTTCGTCAATGCGTTCGCGAGATACAGCAGTTTGAAGTTAAGGAATGGTTGAGAAACCGTCAAAATTTTCGCTGGTCTGATACTCGAAACCAACAACTGGAATGGCCTAGGGGAAAAGTACACACACCGTTGTAATCGGGCGAGTTTCTCCTTTCAGATGCAATAGGAAATTCTCGAGTTCGTCAATCCGTTCGCGAGATATGGAAGTGTGAAGTTAAGGAATGGTTGAGAAACCATCAAAATTTTCGCAATTCTGATGCTAGAAACCAATAAATACAATGGCCTAGGGGAAAAATACAAATACCGTTGTGATCGGGCGAGATTCTGCTTTCAGATGCAATAGGAAATTCTCGAGTTCGTCAATCCGTTCGCGAGATATGGAAGTGTGAAGTTAAGGAATGGTTGAGAAACCATCAAAATTTTCGCTGGTCTGATACTCGAAACCAACAACTGGAATGGCCTAGGGGAAAAGTACACACACCGTTGTAATCGGGCGAGTTTCTCCTTTCAGATGCAACAGGAATTTCTCGAGTTCGTTATTCCGTTCGCGAGATATGGGAGTTTGAAGTTAAGGAATGGTTGAGAAACCATCAAAATTTTCGCAAGTCTGATACTCGAAACCAAGAACTACAAAGGCATAGGGGAAAAATGCACATACCTTTGTAATCGGGCGAGTTTCCACTTTCAGGTGCAACAGGAATTTTTCGAGTTCGTCATTCCGTTCGCGAGATATGGGAGTTTGAAGTTAAGGAATGGTTGAGAAACCATCAAAATTTTCGCAATTCTGATGCTGGAAACCAATAAATACAATGGCCTAGGGGAAAAATACACATACCGTTGTAATCGGGTGAGTTTCTGCTTTCAGATGCAACAGGAATTTCTCGAGTTCGTCAATCCGTTCGCGAGATATGGGAGATTGAAGTTAAGGAATGCTTGAGAAACCATCAAAATTTTCGCAAGTCTGATACTCGAAACCAATAACTACAAAGGCCTAGGGGAAAAATACACGTACCGTTGCAATCGGGCGAGTTTCTGCTTTCAGGTGCAATAGGAAATTCTCGAGTTCGTCAATCCCATCGCGAGATATGGAAGTTTGAAGTTAAGGAATGCTTGAGAAACCATCAAAATTTTCGCTGGTCTGATACTCGAAACCAACAACTGGAATGGCCTAGGGGAAAAGAACACACACCGTTGTAATCGGGCGAGTTTCTCCTTTCAGATGCAATAGGAAATTCTCGAGTTCGTCATCCGTTCGCGAGATATGGGAGTTTGAAGTTAAGGAATGGTTGAGAAACCATCACATTTTTCGCAAGTCTGATACTCGAAACCAACAACTACAATGGCCTAGGGGAAAAATACACATACCGTTGTAATCGGGCGAGATTCTGCTTTCAGATGCAATAGGAAATTCTCGAGTTCGTCAATCCGTTCACGAGATATGGAAGTTTGAAGTTAAGGAATGCTTGAGAAACCAACAAAATTTTCGCAAGTCTGATACTCGAAACCAATAACTACTATGGCCTAGGGCAAAAATGCACATACCGTTGAAATCGGGCAAGTTTCTGCATTCAGATGCAATAGGAAATTCTCGAGTTCGTCAATCCGATCGCGAGATATGGAAGTTTGAAGTTAAGGAATGCTTAAGAAACCATCAAAATTTTCGCTGGTCTGATACTCGAAACCAACAACTGGAATGGCCTAGGGGAAAAGTACACACACCGTTGTAATCGGGCGAGTTTCTCCTTTCAGATGCAATAGGAAATTCTCGAGATCGTCAATCCGTTCGCGAGATATGGAAGTGTGAAGTTAAGGAATGGTTGAGAAACCATCAAAATTTTCGCATGTCTGATACTCGAAACCAATAACAGGAATGGCCTAGGGGAAAAGTACACATACCATTGTAATCGGGCGAGTTTTAACTTTCAGATGCAACAGGAATTACTCGAGTTCGTCAATCCGTTCGCGAGAAATGGGAGTTTGAAGTTAAGGAATGGTTGAGAAACCATCAAAATTTTCGCAAGTCTGATACACGAAACCAATAACCACAATGGCCTAGAGGAAAAATACACATACCGTTGTAATCGGGCGAGTTTCTACTTTCAGATGCAACAGGAATTTCTCGAGTTCGTCAATCCGTTCGCGGGATATGGGAGTTTGAAGCTAAGGAATGGTTGAGAAACCATCAAAATTTTCGCAAGTCTGATACTCGAAACCAATAACTACAAATGCCTAGGGGAAAAATACACATACCATTGTAATCGGGCGAGATTCTACTTTCACATGCAACAGGAATTTCTCGAGTTCGTCAATGCGTTCGCGAGATACAGCAGTTTGAAGTTAAGGAATGGTTGAGAAACCATCAAAATTTTCGCTGGTCTGATACTCGAAACCAACAACTGGAATGGCCTAGGGGAAAAGTACACACACCGTTGTAATCGGGCGAGTTTCTCCTTTCAGATGCAATAGGAAATTCTCGAGTTCGTCAATCCGTTCGCGAGATATGGAAGTGTGAAGTTAAGGAATGGTTGAGAAACCATCAAAATTTTCGCAATTCTGATGCTAGAAACCAATAAATACAATGGCCTAGGGGAAAAATACAAATACCGTTGTGATCGGGCGAGATTCTGCTTTCAGATGCAATAGGAAATTCTCGAGTTCGTCAATCCGTTCGCGAGATATGGAAGTGTGAAGTTAAGGAATGGTTGAGAAACCATCAAAATTTTCGCTGGTCTGATACTCGAAACCAACAACTGGAATGGCCTAGGGGAAAAGTACACACACCGTTGTAATCGGGCGAGTTTCTCCTTTCAGATGCAACAGGAATTTCTCGAGTTCGTTATTCCGTTCGCGAGATATGTGAGTTTGAAGTTAAGGAATGGTTGAGAAACCATCAAAATTTTCGCAAGTCTGATACTCGAAACCAAGAACTACAAAGGCATAGGGGAAAAATGCACATACCTTTGTAATCGGGCGAGTTTCCACTTTCAGGTGCAACAGGAATTTTTCGAGTTCGTCATTCCGTTCGCGAGATATGGGAGTTTGAAGTTAAGGAATGGTTGAGAAACCATCAAAATTTTCGCAATTCTGATGCTGGAAACCAATAAATACAATGGCCTAGGGGAAAAATACACATACCGTTGTAATCGGGTGAGTTTCTGCTTTCAGATGCAACAGGAATTTCTCGAGTTCGTCAATCCGTTCGCGAGATATGGGAGATTGAAGTTAAGGAATGCTTGAGAAACCATCAAAATTTTCGCAAGTCTGATACTCGAAACCAATAACTACAAAGGCCTAGGGGAAAAATACACGTACCGTTGCAATCGGGCGAGTTTCTGCTTTCAGGTGCAATAGGAAATTCTCGAGTTCGTCAATCCGTTCGCGAGATATGGAAGTGTGAAGTTAAGGAATGGTTGAGAAACCATCAAAATTTTCGCTGGTCTGATACTCGAAACCAACAACTGGAATGGCCTAGGGGAAAAGTACACACACCGTTGTAATCGGGCGAGTTTCTCCTTTCAGATGCAACAGGAATTTCTCGAGTTCGTTATTCCGTTCGCGAGATATGGGAGTTTGAAGTTAAGGAATGGTTGAGAAACCATCAAAATTTTCGCAAGTCTGATACTCGAAACCAAGAACTACAAAGGCATAGGGGAAAAATGCACATACCTTTGTAATCGGGCGAGTTTCCACTTTCAGGTGCAACAGGAATTTTTCGAGTTCGTCATTCCGTTCGCGAGATATGGGAGTTTGAAGTTAAGGAATGGTTGAGAAACCATCAAAATTTTCGCAATTCTGATGCTGGAAACCAATAAATACAATGGCCTAGGGGAAAAATACACATACCGTTGTAATCGGGTGAGTTTCTGCTTTCAGATGCAACAGGAATTTCTCGAGTTCGTCAATCCGTTCGCGAGATATGGGAGATTGAAGTTAAGGAATGCTTGAGAAACCATCAAAATTTTCGCAAGTCTGATACTCGAAACCAATAACTACAAAGGCCTAGGGGAAAAATACACGTACCGTTGCAATCGGGCGAGTTTCTGCTTTCAGGTGCAATAGGAAATTCTCGAGTTCGTCAATCCCATCGCGAGATATGGAAGTTTGAAGTTAAGGAATGCTTGAGAAACCATCAAAATTTTCGCTGGTCTGATACTCGAAACCAACAACTGGAATGGCCTAGGGGAAAAGAACACACACCGTTGTAATCGGGCGAGTTTCTCCTTTCAGATGCAATAGGAAATTCTCGAGTTCGTCATCCGTTCGCGAGATATGGGAGTTTGAAGTTAAGGAATGGTTGAGAAACCATCACATTTTTCGCAAGTCTGATACTCGAAACCAAAAACTACAATGGCCTAGGGGAAAAATACACATACCGTTGTAATCGGGCGAGATTCTGCTTTCAGATGCAATAGGAAATTCTCGAGTTCGTCGATCCGTTCGCGAGATATGGAAGTTTGAAGTTAAGGAATGCTTGAGAAACCATCAAAATTTTCGCTGGTCTGATACTCGAAACCAACAACTGGAATGGCCTAGGGGAAAAGAACACACACCGTTGTAATCGGGCGAGTTTCTCCTTTCAGATGCAATAGGAAATTCTCGAGATCGTCAATCCGTTCGCGAGATATGGAAGTGTGAAGTTAAGGAATGGTTGAGAAACCATCAAAATTTTCGCATGTCTGATACTCGAAACCAATAACAGGAATGGCCTAGGGGAAAAGTACACATACCATTGTAATCGGGCGAGTTTTAACTTTCAGATGCAACAGGAATTACTCGAGTTCGTCAATCCGTTCGCGAGAAATGGGAGTTTGAAGTTAAGGAATGGTTGAGAAACCATCAAAATTTTCGCAAGTCTGATACACGAAACCAATAACCACAATGGCCTAGAGGAAAAATACACATACCGTTGTAATCGGGCGAGTTTCTACTTTCAGATGCAACAGGAATTTCTCGAGTTCGTCAATCCGTTCGCGGGATATGGGAGTTTGAAGCTAAGGAATGGTTGAGAAACCATCAAAATTTTCGCAAGTCTGATACTCGAAACCAATAACTACAAATGCCTAGGGGAAAAATACACATACCATTGTAATCGGGCGAGATTCTACTTTCACATGCAACAGGAATTTCTCGAGTTCGTCAATGCGTTCGCGAGATACAGCAGTTTGAAGTTAAGGAATGGTTGAGAAACGATCAAAATTTTCGCTGGTCTGATACTCGAAACCAACAACTGGAATGGCCTAGGGGAAAAGTACACACACCGTTGTAATCGGGCGAGTTTCTCCTTTCAGATGCAATAGGAAATTCTCGAGTTCGTCAATCTGTTCGCGAGATATGGAAGTGTGAAGTTAAGGAATGGTTGAGAAACCATCAAAATTTTCGCAATTCTGATGCTAGAAACCAATAAATACAATGGCCTAGGGGAAAAATACAAATACCGTTGTGATCGGGCGAGATTCTGCTTTCAGATGCAATAGGAAATTCTCGAGTTCGTCAATCCGTTCGCTAGATATGGAAGTGTGAAGTTAAGGAATGGTTGAGAAACCATCAAAATTTTCGCTGGTCTGATACTCGAAACCAACAACTGGAATGGCCTAGGGGAAAAGTACACACACCGTTGTAATCGGGCGAGTTTCTCCTTTCAGATGCAACAGGAATTTCTCGAGTTCGTTATTCCGTTCGCGAGATATGGGAGTTTGAAGTTAAGGAATGGTTGAGAAACCATCAAAATTTTCGCAAGTCTGATACTCGAAACCAAGAACTACAAAGGCATAGGGGAAAAATGCACATACCTTTGTAATCGGGCGAGTTTCCACTTTCAGGTGCAACAGGAATTTTTCGAGTTCGTCATTCCGTTCGCGAGATATGGGAGTTTGAAGTTAAGGAATGGTTGAGAAACCATCAAAATTTTCGCAATTCTGATGCTGGAAACCAATAAATACAATGGCCTAGGGGAAAAATACACATACCGTTGTAATCGGGTGAGTTTCTGCTTTCAGATGCAACAGGAATTTCTAGAGTTCGTCAATCCGTTCGCGAGATATGGGAGATTGAAGTTAAGGAATGCTTGAGAAACCATCAAAATTATCGCAAGTCTGATACTCGAAACCAGTAACTACAAAGGCCTAGGGGAAAAATACACGTACCGTTGCAATCGGGCGAGTTTCTGCTTTCAGGTGCAATAGGAAATTCTCGAGTTCGTGAATCCGATCGCGAGATATGGAAGTTTGAAGTTAAGGAATGCTTGAGAAACCATCAAAATTTTCGCTGGTCTGATACTCGAAACCAACAACTGGAATGGCCTAGGGGAAAAGTACACACACCGTTGTAATCGGGCGAGTTTCTCCTTTCAGATGCAATAGGAAATTCTCGAGTTCGTCATCCGTTCGCGAGATATGGGAGTTTGAAGTTAAGGAATGGTTGAGAAACCATCACAATTTCCGCAAGTCTGATACTCGAAACCAATAACTACAATGGCCTAGGGGAAAAATACACATACCGTTGTGATCGGGCGAGATTCTGCTTTCAGATGCAATAGGAAATTCTCGAGTTCGTCAATCCGTTCGCGAGATATGGAAGTGTGAAGTTAAGGAATGGTTGAGAAACCATCAAAATTTTCGCTGGTCTGATACTCGAAACCAACAACTGGAATGACCTAGGGGAAAAGTACACATACCGTTGTAATCGGGCGAGTTTCTCCTTTCAGATGCAATAGGAAATTCTCGAGTTCGTCAATCCGTTCGCGAGATATGGAAGTGTGAAGTTAAGGAATGGTTGAGAAACCATCAAAATTTTCGCAAGTCTGATACTCAAAACCAATAACTACAAAGGCCTACGGGGAAAACACACATATCTTTGTAATCGGGCGAGTTTCTACTTTCAGATGCAACAGGAATTTCTCGATTTCGTGAATCCGTTCGCGAGATATGGGAGTTTGAAGTTAAGGAATGCTTGAGAAACCATCACAATTTTCGCAAGTCTGATATTCGAAACCAATAACTACTATGGCCTAGGGCAAAAATATACATACCGTTGTAATCGGGCGAGTTTCTACTTTCAGATGCAACAGGAATTTCTCGAGTTCGTGAATCCGTTCGCCAGATATGGGAGTTTGAAGTTAAGGAATGCTTGAGAAACCATCACAATTTTCGCAAGTCTGATATTCGAAACCAATAACTACTATGGCCTAGGGCAAAAATATACATACCGTTGTAATCGGGCGAGTTTCTGCTTTCAGATGCAATAGGAAATTCTCGAGTTCGTCAATCCGATCGCGAGAAAGGGGAGTTGGAAGTTAAGGAATGGTTGAAAAACCATCAAAATTTTCGCAAGTCTGATACTCGAAACCAATAACTACAAAGGCCTAGGGGAAAAATACACATACCGTTGTGATCGGGCGAGATTCTGCTTTCAGATGCAATAGGAAATTCTCGAGTTCGTCAATCCGATCGCGAGATATGGAAGTTTGAAGTTAAGGAATGCTTAAGAAACCATCAAAATTTTCGCTGGTCTGATACTCGAAACCAATAACTACTATGGCCTAGGGCAAAAATATACATACCGTTGTAATCGGGCGAGTTTCTGCTTTCAGATGCAATAGGAAATTCTCGAGTTCGTCAATCCGATCGCGAGATATGGGAGTTGGAAGTTAAGGAATGGTTGAAAAACCATCAAAATTTTCGCAAGTCTGATACTCGAAACCAATAACTACAAAGGCCTAGGGGAAAAGTACACATACCGTTGTGATCGGGCGAGATTCTGCTATCAGATGCAATAGGAAATTCTCGAGTTCGTCAATCCGATCGCGAGATATGGAAGTTTGAAGTTAAGGAATGCTTAAGAAACCATCAAAATTTTCGCTGGTCTGATACTCGAAACCAATAACTACTATGGCCTAGGGCAAAAATGCACATACCGTTGAAATCGGGCAAGTTTCTGCTTTCAGATGCAATAGGAAATTCTCGAGTTCGTCAATCCGTTCGCGAGATATGGAAGTGTGAAGTTAAGGAATGGTTGAGAAACCATCAAAATTTTCGCAAGTCTGATACTCGAAACCAATAACTACTATGGTCTAGGGCAAAAATGCACATACCGTTGAAATCGGGCAAGTTTCTCCTTTCAGATGCAATAGGAAATTCTCGAGTTCGTCAATCCGATCGCGAGATATGGAAGTTTGAAGTTAAGAAATGCTTAAGAAACCATCAAAATTTTCGCTGGTCTGATACTCGAAACCAACAACTGGAATGGCCTAGGGGAAAAGTACACACACCGTTGCAATCGGGCGAGTTTCTCCTTTCAGATGCAATAGGAAATTCTCGAGTTCGTCAATCCGTTCGCGAGATATGGAAGTGTGAAGTTAAGGATTGGTTGAGAAACCATCAAAATTTTCGCAAGTCTGATACTCGAAACCAATAACTACAAAGGCCTACGGGGAAAGCACACATATCTTTGTAATCGGGCGAGTTTCTACTTTCAGATGCAACAGGAATTTCTCGAGTTCGTGAATCCGTTCGCGAGATATGGGAGTTTGAAGTTAAGGAATGCTTGAGAAACCATCACAATTTTCGCAAGTCTGATATTCGAAACCAATAACTACTATGGCCTAGGGCAAAAATATACATACCGTTGTAATCGGGCGTGTTTCTGCTTTCAGATGCAATAGGAAATTCTCGAGTTCGTCAATCCGATCGCGAGATATGGGAGTTGGAAGTTAAGGAATGGTTGAAAAACCATCAAAATTTTCGCAAGTCTGATACTCGAAACCAATAACTACAATGGCCTAGCGGAAAAATACACATAACGTTGTGATCGGGCGAGATTCTGCTTTCAGATGCAATAGGAAATTCTCGAGTTCGTCAATCCGTTCGCGAGATATGAAAGTGTGAAGTTAAGGAATGGTTGAGAAACCATCAAAATTTTCGCTGGTCTGATACTCGAAACCAACAACTGGAATGGCCTAGGGGAAAAGTACACACACCGTTGTAATCGGGCGAGTTTCTCCTTTCAGATGCAACAGGAATTTCTCGAGTTCGTTATTCCGTTCGCGAGATATGGGAGTTTGAAGTTAAGGAATGGTTGAGAAACCATCAAAATTTTCGCAAGTCTGATACTCGAAACCAAGAACTACAAAGGCATAGGGGAAAAATGCACATACCGTTGTAATCGGGCGAGTTTCCACTTTCAGGTGCAACAGGAATTTTTCGAGTTCGTCATTCCGTTCGCGAGATATGGGAGTTTGAAGTTAAGGAATGGTTGAGAAACCATCAAAATTTTCGCAATTCTGATGCTAGAAACCAATAAATACAATGGCCTATGGGAAAAATACACATACCGTTGTAATCGGGTGAGTTTCTGCTTTCAGATGCAACAGGAATTTCTCGAGTTCGTCAATCCGTTCGCGAGATATGGGAGTTTGAAGTTATGGAATGCTTGAGAAACCATCAAAATTTTCGCAAGTCTGATACTCGAAACCAATAACTACTATTGCTTAGGGCAAAAATGCACATACCGTTGAAATCGGGCAAGTTTCTGCTTTCAGATGCAACAGGAATTTCTCGAGTTCGTCAATCAGTTCGCGAGATATGGGAGATTGAAGTTAAGGAATGCTTGAGAAACCGTCAAAATTATCGCAAGTCTGATACTCGAAACCAGTAACTACAAAGGCCTAGGGGAAAACTACACGTACCGTTGCAATCGGGCGAGTTTCTGCTTTCAGGTGCAATAGGAAAAATCTCGAGTTCGTCAATCCGATCGCGAGATATGGAAGTTTGAAGTTAAGGAATGCTTGAGAAACCATCAAAATTTTCGCTGGTCTGATACTCGAAACCAACAACTGGAATGGCCTAGGGGAAAAGTACACACACCGTTGTAATCGGGCGAGTTTCTCCTTTCAGATGCAATAGGAAATTCTCGAGTTCGTCATCCGTTCGCGAGATATGGGAGTTTGAAGTTAAGGAATGGTAGAGAAACCATCACAATTTTCGCAAGTCTGATACTCGAAACCAATAACTACTATGGCTTAGGGCAAAAATGCACATACCGTTGAAATCGGGCAAGTTTCTGCTTTCAAATGCAACAGGAATTTCTCGAGTTCGTCAATCCGTTCGCGAGATATGGGAGATTGAAGTTAAGGAATGCTTGAGAAACCATCAAAATTATCGCAAGTCTGATACTCGAAACCAGTAACTACAAAGGCCTAGGGGAAAAATACACGTACCGTTGCAATCGGGCGAGTTTCTGCTTTCAGGTGCAATAGGAAATTCTCGAGTTCGTCAATCCGATCGCGAGATATGGAAGTTTGAATTTAAGGAATGCTTGAGAAACCATCAAAATTTTCGCTGGTCTGATACTCGAAACCAACAACTGGAATGGCCTAGGGGAAAAGTACACACACCGTTGTAATCGGGCGAGTTTCTCCTTTCAGATGCAATAGGAAATTCTCGAGTTCGTCATCCGTTCGCGAGATATGGGAGTTTGAAGTTAAGGAATGGTTGAGATACCATCACAATTTTCGCAAGTCTGATACTCGAAACCAACAACTACAATGGCCTAGGGGAAAAATACACATATCTTTGTAATCGGGCGAGTTTCTACTTTCAGATGCAACAGGAATTTCTCGAGTTCGTGAATCCGTTCGCGAGATATGGGAGTTTGAAGTTAAGGAATGCTTGAGAAACCATCACAATTTTCGCAAGTCTGATATTCGAAACCAATAACTACTATGGCCTAGGGCAAAAATATACATACCGTTGTAATCGGGCGTGTTTCTGCTTTCAGATGCAATAGGAAATTCTCGAGTTCGTCAATCCGATCGCGAGATATGGGAGTTGGAAGTTAAGGAATGGTTGAAATACCATCAAAATTTTCGCAAGTCTGATACTCGAAACCAATAACTACAAAGGGCTACGGGGAAAACACACATATCTTTGTAATCGGGCGAGTTTCTACTTTCAGATGCAACAGGAATTTCTCGAGTTCGTGAATCCGTTCGCGAGATATGGGAGTTTGAAGTTAAGGAATGCTTGAGAAACCATCACAATTTTCGCAAGTCTGATATTCGAAACCAATAACTACTATGGCCTAGGGCAAAAATATACATACCGTTGAAATCGGGCGAGTTTCTGCTTTCAGATGCAATAGGAAATTCTCGAGTTCGTCAATCCGATCGCGAGATATGGGAGTTGGAAGTTAAGGAATGGTTGAAAAACCATCAAAATTTTCGCAAGTCTGATACTCGAAACCAATAACTACAATGGCCTAGGGGAAAAATACACATACCGTTATGATCGGGCGAGATTCTGCTTTCAGATGCAATAGGAAATTCTCGAGTTCGTCAATCCGTTCGCGAGATATGGAAGTGTGAAGTTAAGGAATGGTTGAGAAACCATCACAATTTTGGCTAGTCTGATACTCGAATCCAATAACTACTATGGCTTAGGGCAAAAATGCACATACCGTTGAAATCGGGCAAGTTTCTGCTTTCAGATGCAACAGGAATTTCTCGAGTTCGTCAATCCGATCGCAAGATATGGAAGTTTGAAGTTAAGGAATGCTTGAGAAACCAACAAAATTTTCGCTGGTCTGATACTCGAAACCAACAACTGGAATGCCCTAGGGGAAAAGTACACACACCGTTGTAATCGGGCCAGTTTCTGCTTTCAGATGCAATAGGAAATTCTCGAGTTCGTCAATCCGTTCGCGAGATATGGGAGTTTGAAGTTAAGGAATGGTTGAGAGACCTTCAAAATTTTCGCAAGTCTGATACCCGAAACCAATAACTACAAAGGCCTAGTGGAAAAATACACACACCATTCTAATCGGGCGAGTTTCTACTTTCAGATTCAACAGGAATTTTGCGAGTTCGTCAATCCGTTCGCGAGATATGGGAATTTGAAGTTAAGGAATGGTTGAAATACCATCAAAATTTTCGCAAGTCTGATACTCGAAACCAATAATTACAATGGCCTAGGAGAAAAATACACATACCGTTGTAATCGGGCGAGTTTCTGCTTTCAGATGGAATAGGAAATTCTCGAGTTCGTCAATCCGTTCGCGAGATATGGAAGTGTGAAGTTAAGGAATGGTTCAGAAACCATCAAAATTTTCGCAAGTCTGATACTCGAAACCAATAACTGGAATGGCCTAGGGGAAAAGTACACATGCCACTGTAATCGGGCGAGTTTTAACTTTCAGATGCAACAGGAATTTCTCGAGTTCGTCAATCCGTTCGCGAGAAATGGGAGTTTGAAGTTAAGGAATGGTTGAGAATCCATCAAAATTTTCGCAAGTCTGATACACGAAACCAATAACCACAATGGCCTAGAGGAAAAATACACATACCGTTGTAATCGGGCGAGTTTCTACTTTCAGATGCAACAGGAATTTTTCGAGGTCGTCATTCCGTTCGCGAGATATGGGGGTTTGAAGTTAAGGAATGGTTGAGAAACCATCAAAATTTTCGCTGGTCTGATACTCGAAACCAATAACTGGAATGGCCTAGGGGAAAAGTACACACACCGTTGTAATCGGGCGAGTTTCTGCTTTCAGATGCAACAGGAATTTCTCGAGTTCGTCATTCCGTTCGCGAGATATGGGAGTTTGAAGTTAAGGAATGGTTGAGAAACCATCAAAATTTTCGCAAGTCTGATACTCGAAACCAATAACTACAATGGCATAGGGGAAAAATGCACATACCTTTGTAATCGGGCGAGTTTCCACTTTCAGATGCAACAGGAATTTTTCGAGGTCGTCATTCCGTTCGCGAGATATGGGGGTTTGAAGTTAAGGAATGGTTGAGAAACCATCAAAATTTTCGCAATTCTGATGCTAGAAACCAATAAATACAATGGCCTAGGGGAAAAATACACATACCGTTGTAATCGGGTGAGTTTCTGCTTTCAGATGCAACAGGAATTTCTCGAGTTCGTCAATCCGATCGCGAGATATGGAAGTTTGAAGTTAAGGAATGCTTAAGAAACCATCAAAATTTTCGCTGGTCTGATACTCGAAACCAATAACTACTATGGCCTAGGGCAAAAATGCACATACCGTTGAAATCGGGCAAGTTTCTGCTTTCAGATGCAATAGGAAATTCTCGAGTTCGTCAATCCGTTCGCGAGATATGGAAGTGTGAAGTTAAGGAATGGTTGAGAAACCATCAAAATTTTCGCAAGTCTGATACTCGAAACCAATAACTACTATGGTCTAGGGCAAAAATGCACATACCGTTGAAATCGGGCAAGTTTCTCCTTTCAGATGCAATAGGAAATTCTCGAGTTCGTCAATCCGATCGCGAGATATGGAAGTTTGAAGTTAAGAAATGCTTAAGAAACCATCAAAATTTTCGCTGGTCTGATACTCGAAACCAACAACTGGAATGGCCTAGGGGAAAAGTACACACACCGTTGCAATCGGGCGAGTTTCTCCTTTCAGATGCAATAGGAAATTCTCGAGTTCGTCAATCCGTTCGCGAGATATGGAAGTGTGAAGTTAAGGATTGGTTGAGAAACCATCAAAATTTTCGCAAGTCTGATACTCGAAACCAATAACTACAAAGGCCTACGGGGAAAGCACACATATCTTTGTAATCGGGCGAGTTTCTACTTTCAGATGCAACAGGAATTTCTCGAGTTCGTGAATCCGTTCGCGAGATATGGGAGTTTGAAGTTAAGGAATGCTTGAGAAACCATCACAATTTTCGCAAGTCTGATATTCGAAACCAATAACTACTATGGCCTAGGGCAAAAATATACATACCGTTGTAATCGGGCGTGTTTCTGCTTTCAGATGCAATAGGAAATTCTCGAGTTCGTCAATCCGATCGCGAGATATGGGAGTTGGAAGTTAAGGAATGGTTGAAAAACCATCAAAATTTTCGCAAGTCTGATACTCGAAACCAATAACTACAATGGCCTAGCGGAAAAATACACATAACGTTGTGATCGGGCGAGATTCTGCTTTCAGATGCAATAGGAAATTCTCGAGTTCGTCAATCCGTTCGCGAGATATGAAAGTGTGAAGTTAAGGAATGGTTGAGAAACCATCAAAATTTTCGCTGGTCTGATACTCGAAACCAACAACTGGAATGGCCTAGGGGAAAAGTACACACACCGTTGTAATCGGGCGAGTTTCTCCTTTCAGATGCAACAGGAATTTCTCGAGTTCGTTATTCCGTTCGCGAGATATGGGAGTTTGAAGTTAAGGAATGGTTGAGAAACCATCAAAATTTTCGCAAGTCTGATACTCGAAACCAAGAACTACAAAGGCATAGGGGAAAAATGCACATACCGTTGTAATCGGGCGAGTTTCCACTTTCAGGTGCAACAGGAATTTTTCGAGTTCGTCATTCCGTTCGCGAGATATGGGAGTTTGAAGTTAAGGAATGGTTGAGAAACCATCAAAATTTTCGCAATTCTGATGCTAGAAACCAATAAATACAATGGCCTATGGGAAAAATACACATACCGTTGTAATCGGGTGAGTTTCTGCTTTCAGATGCAACAGGAATTTCTCGAGTTCGTCAATCCGTTCGCGAGATATGGGAGTTTGAAGTTATGGAATGCTTGAGAAACCATCAAAATTTTCGCAAGTCTGATACTCGAAACCAATAACTACTATTGCTTAGGGCAAAAATGCACATACCGTTGAAATCGGGCAAGTTTCTGCTTTCAGATGCAACAGGAATTTCTCGAGTTCGTCAATCAGTTCGCGAGATATGGGAGATTGAAGTTAAGGAATGCTTGAGAAACCGTCAAAATTATCGCAAGTCTGATACTCGAAACCAGTAACTACAAAGGCCTAGGGGAAAACTACACGTACCGTTGCAATCGGGCGAGTTTCTGCTTTCAGGTGCAATAGGAAAAATCTCGAGTTCGTCAATCCGATCGCGAGATATGGAAGTTTGAAGTTAAGGAATGCTTGAGAAACCATCAAAATTTTCGCTGGTCTGATACTCGAAACCAACAACTGGAATGGCCTAGGGGAAAAGTACACACACCGTTGTAATCGGGCGAGTTTCTCCTTTCAGATGCAATAGGAAATTCTCGAGTTCGTCATCCGTTCGCGAGATATGGGAGTTTGAAGTTAAGGAATGGTAGAGAAACCATCACAATTTTCGCAAGTCTGATACTCGAAACCAATAACTACTATGGCTTAGGGCAAAAATGCACATACCGTTGAAATCGGGCAAGTTTCTGCTTTCAAATGCAACAGGAATTTCTCGAGTTCGTCAATCCGTTCGCGAGATATGGGAGATTGAAGTTAAGGAATGCTTGAGAAACCATCAAAATTATCGCAAGTCTGATACTCGAAACCAGTAACTACAAAGGCCTAGGGGAAAAATACACGTACCGTTGCAATCGGGCGAGTTTCTGCTTTCAGGTGCAATAGGAAATTCTCGAGTTCGTCAATCCGATCGCGAGATATGGAAGTTTGAATTTAAGGAATGCTTGAGAAACCATCAAAATTTTCGCTGGTCTGATACTCGAAACCAACAACTGGAATGGCCTAGGGGAAAAGTACACACACCGTTGTAATCGGGCGAGTTTCTCCTTTCAGATGCAATAGGAAATTCTCGAGTTCGTCATCCGTTCGCGAGATATGGGAGTTTGAAGTTAAGGAATGGTTGAGATACCATCACAATTTTCGCAAGTCTGATACTCGAAACCAACAACTACAATGGCCTAGGGGAAAAATACACATATCTTTGTAATCGGGCGAGTTTCTACTTTCAGATGCAACAGGAATTTCTCGAGTTCGTGAATCCGTTCGCGAGATATGGGAGTTTGAAGTTAAGGAATGCTTGAGAAACCATCACAATTTTCGCAAGTCTGATATTCGAAACCAATAACTACTATGGCCTAGGGCAAAAATATACATACCGTTGTAATCGGGCGTGTTTCTGCTTTCAGATGCAATAGGAAATTCTCGAGTTCGTCAATCCGATCGCGAGATATGGGAGTTGGAAGTTAAGGAATGGTTGAAATACCATCAAAATTTTCGCAAGTCTGATACTCGAAACCAATAACTACAAAGGGCTACGGGGAAAACACACATATCTTTGTAATCGGGCGAGTTTCTACTTTCAGATGCAACAGGAATTTCTCGAGTTCGTGAATCCGTTCGCGAGATATGGGAGTTTGAAGTTAAGGAATGCTTGAGAAACCATCACAATTTTCGCAAGTCTGATATTCGAAACCAATAACTACTATGGCCTAGGGCAAAAATATACATACCGTTGAAATCGGGCGAGTTTCTGCTTTCAGATGCAATAGGAAATTCTCGAGTTCGTCAATCCGATCGCGAGATATGGGAGTTGGAAGTTAAGGAATGGTTGAAAAACCATCAAAATTTTCGCAAGTCTGATACTCGAAACCAATAACTACAATGGCCTAGGGGAAAAATACACATACCGTTATGATCGGGCGAGATTCTGCTTTCAGATGCAATAGGAAATTCTCGAGTTCGTCAATCCGTTCGCGAGATATGGAAGTGTGAAGTTAAGGAATGGTTGAGAAACCATCACAATTTTGGCAAGTCTGATACTCGAATCCAATAACTACTATGGCTTAGGGCAAAAATGCACATACCGTTGAAATCGGGCAAGTTTCTGCTTTCAGATGCAACAGGAATTTCTCGAGTTCGTCAATCCGATCGCAAGATATGGAAGTTTGAAGTTAAGGAATGCTTGAGAAACCAACAAAATTTTCGCTGGTCTGATACTCGAAACCAACAACTGGAATGCCCTAGGGGAAAAGTACACACACCGTTGTAATCGGGCCAGTTTCTGCTTTCAGATGCAATAGGAAATTCTCGAGTTCGTCAATCCGTTCGCGAGATATGGGAGTTTGAAGTTAAGGAATGGTTGAGAGACCTTCAAAATTTTCGCAAGTCTGATACCCGAAACCAATAACTACAAAGGCCTAGTGGAAAAATACACACACCATTCTAATCGGGCGAGTTTCTACTTTCAGATTCAACAGGAATTTTGCGAGTTCGTCAATCCGTTCGCGAGATATGGGAATTTGAAGTTAAGGAATGGTTGAAATACCATCAAAATTTTCGCAAGTCTGATACTCGAAACCAATAATTACAATGGCCTAGGAGAAAAATACACATACCGTTGTAATCGGGCGAGTTTCTGCTTTCAGATGGAATAGGAAATTCTCGAGTTCGTCAATCCGTTCGCGAGATATGGAAGTGTGAAGTTAAGGAATGGTTCAGAAACCATCAAAATTTTCGCAAGTCTGATACTCGAAACCAATAACTGGAATGGCCTAGGGGAAAAGTACACATGCCACTGTAATCGGGCGAGTTTTAACTTTCAGATGCAACAGGAATTTCTCGAGTTCGTCAATCCGTTCGCGAGAAATGGGAGTTTGAAGTTAAGGAATGGTTGAGAAACCATCAAAATTTTCGCAAGTCTGATACACGAAACCAATAACCACAATGGCCTAGAGGAAAAATACACATACCGTTGTAATCGGGCGAGTTTCTACTTTCAGATGCAACAGGAATTTTTCGAGGTCGTCATTCCGTTCGCGAGATATGGGGGTTTGAAGTTAAGGAATGGTTGAGAAACCATCAAAATTTTCGCTGGTCTGATACTCGAAACCAATAACTGGAATGGCCTAGGGGAAAAGTACACACACCGTTGTAATCGGGCGAGTTTCTGCTTTCAGATGCAACAGGAATTTCTCGAGTTCGTCATTCCGTTCGCGAGATATGGGAGTTTGAAGTTAAGGAATGGTTGAGAAACCATCAAAATTTTCGCAAGTCTGATACTCGAAACCAATAACTACAATGGCATAGGGGAAAAATGCACATACCTTTGTAATCGGGCGAGTTTCCACTTTCAGATGCAACAGGAATTTTTCGAGGTCGTCATTCCGTTCGCGAGATATGGGGGTTTGAAGTTAAGGAATGGTTGAGAAACCATCAAAATTTTCGCAATTCTGATGCTAGAAACCAATAAATACAATGGCCTAGGGGAAAAATACACATACCGTTGTAATCGGGTGAGTTTCTGCTTTCAGATGCAACAGGAATTTCTCGAGTTCGTCAATCCGTTCGCGAGATATGGGAGTTTGAAGTTATGGAATGCTTGAGAAACCATCAAAATTTTCGCAAGTCTGATACTCGAAACCAGTAACTACAAAGGCCTAGGGGAAAAATACACATACCGTTGCAATCGGGCGAGTATCTGCTTTCTGGTGCAATAGGAACTTCTCGAGTTCGTCATTCCGTTCGCGAGATATGGGGGTTTGAAATTAAGGAATGTTTGAGAAACCATCAAAATTTTCACTGGTCTGATTCTCGAAACCAATAAGTGGAATGGCCTAGGGTAAAAGTACACACACCGTTGTAATCGGGCGAGTTTCTGCTTTCAGATGCAATAGGAAATTCTTGAGTTCGCCAATCCGTTCGCGAGATATGGGAGTTTGAAGTTAAGGAATGGTTGAGAGACCATGAAAATTTTCGCAAGTCTGATACTCGAAACCAATAAGTGGAATGGCCTAGGGGAAAAGTACACACACCGTTGTAATCGGGCGAGTTTCTGCTTTCAGATGCAATAGGAAATTCTCGAGTTCGTCAATCCGTTCCGAGATATGGGGGTTTGAAGTTAAGGAATGGTTGAGAGACCATCAAAATTTTCGCTGGTCTGATACTCGAAACCAATAACTGGAATGGCCTAGGGGAAAAGATACACATACCGTTGAAATCGGGCGAGTTTCTACTTTCAGATGCAACAGGAATTTCTCGAGTTCGTCAATCCATTCGCGAGATATGGGACTTTGAAGTTAAGGAATGGTTGAGAAACCATCAAAATTTTCGCAAGTCTGATACTCGAAACCAATAACTGGATTGGCCTAGGGGAAAAGTACACACACCATTGTAATCGGGCGAGTTTCTACTTTCATATACAACAGGAATTTCTCGAGTTCGTCAATGCGTTCGCGAGATATGGGAGTTTGAAATTAAGGAATGGTTGAGAAATCATCAAAATTTTCGGAAGTCTGATACTCGAATCCAAAAACTACTATGGCCTAGGGCAAAAATACACATACCGTTGTAATCGGGCGAGTTTCTGCTTTCAGATGCAATAGGAAATTCTCGAGTTCGTCAATCCGTTCGCGAGATATGGAAGTGTGAAGTTAAGGAATGGTTGAGAAACCATCAAAATTTTCGCAAGTCTTATACTCGAAACCAATAACTACAAAGGCCTATGGGGAAAACACACATATCTTTGTAATCGGGCGAGATTCTACTTTCACATGCAACAGGAATTTCTCGAGTTCGTCAATGCGTTCGCGAGATATGGCAGTTTGAAGTTAAGGAATGGTTGAGAAATCATCAAAATTTTCGCAAGTCTGATACTCGAATCCAATAACTACTATGGCCTAGGGCAAAAATACACATACCTTTGTAATCGGGCGAGTTTCTGCTTTCAGATGCAACAGGAAATTCTCGAGTTCGTCAATCCGTTCGCGCGATTTGGAAGTTTGAAATTAAGGAATGATTGAGAAACCATCGAAATTCTCGCAAGTCTGATTCTCGAAACCAATAACTGGAAGGGCCTAGGTGAAAAGTACACACACCATTGTAATCTGGCGGGTTTCTACTTTCAGATGCAATAGGAAATTCTCGAGTTCGTCATTCCGTTCGCGAGATATGGGGGTTTGAAATTAAGGAATGTTTGAGAAACCATCAAAATTTTCACTGGTCTGATACTCGAAACCAATAACTGGAATGGCCTAGGAGAAAAGTACACACACTACTGTAATCGGGCGGGTTTCCACTTTCAGATACAACAGGAATTTCTCGAGTTCGTCAATGCGTTCGCGAGATATGGGAGTTTGAAGTTAAGGAATGCTTGAGAAACCATCAAAATTTTCTCAAGTCTGATACTCGAATCCAATAACTATTATGGCCTATGGCAAAAATACACATACCGTTGTAATCGGGCGAGTTTCTGCTTTTAGATGCAAGAGGAAATTCTCGAGTTCGTCAATCCGTTCGCGAGATATGGAAGTTTGAAGTTAAGGAATGATTGAGAAACCATCAAAATTTTCGCAAGTCTGATACTCGAATCCAATAACTACTATGGCCTACGGGAAAAGTACACACACCATTGTAATCTAGCGGGTTTCTACTTTCAGATGCAATAGGAATTTCTCGAGTTCGTCATTTCGTTCGCGAGATATGGGAGTTTGAAGTTAAGGAATGGTTGAGAAACCATCAAAATTTTCGCTGGTCTAATACTCGAAACCAATAACTGGAATGGCCTAGGGGAAAAGTACACATACCATTGTAATCGGGCGAGTTTCTACTATCAGATGCAACAGGAATTTCTCGAGTTCGTCAATCCGTTCACGAGAAATGGTAGTTTGAAGTTAAGGAATGGTTGAGAAACCATCAAAATTTTCGCAAGTCTGATACTCGAAACCAATAACTACAATGGCCTAGGGGAAAAATACACATACCGTTGTAATCGGGCGAGTTTCTACATTCTGATGCAACAGGAATTTCTCGAGTTCGTCAATCCGTTCCCGAGATATGGGAGTTTGAAGTTAAGGAATGGTTGAGAAACCATCAAAATTTTCGCTGGTCGAATACTCGAAACCAATAACTGGAATGGCCTAGGGGAAAAGTTCAAACACCATTGTAATCGGGCGGGTTTCTACTTTCAGATACCACAGGAATTTCTCGAGTTCGTCAATGCGTTCGCGAGGTATGGGAGTTTGAAGTTAAGGAATGACTGAGAAACCATCAAAATTTTCGCAAGTCTGATACTGGAAACCAATAACTGGAATGGCCTAGGGGAAAAGTACACACACCATTGTACTCTGGCGAGTATCTACTTTCAGATGCAGTAGGAATCTCTCGAGTTCGTCATTCCGTTCGCGAGATATGGGAGTTTGAAGTTAAGGAATGGTTGAGAAACCATCAAAATTTTCCTTGTGTCTGATACTCGAAACCAATAACTGGAAGGGCCTAGGTGAAAAGTACACACACCACTGTAATCGGGCGGGTTTCCACTTTCAGATACAACAGGAATTTCTCGAGTTCGTCAATCCGTTCGCGAGATATGGAAGTTTGAAGTTAAGGAATGATTGAGAAACCATCGAAATTTTCGCAACTCTGGTTCTGGAAACCAATAACTACAAAGGCCTAGCGGAAAAATACACATACCGTTGTAATCGGGCGAGTGTCTACTTTCACATGCAACGGGAATTTCTCGAGTTCGTCTATCCGTTCGCGAGATATGGGAGTTTGAAGTTAAGGAATGCTTGAGAAACCATCAAAATTTTCGCAAGTCTCATACTCGAAACCAATAACTACTATGGCCTAGGGCAAAAATGCATATACCGTTGTAACCGGGAGAGTTTCTGCTTTCAGATGCAATAGGAAATTCTCGAGTTCGTTAATCCGTTCGCGAGATATGTAAGTGTGAAGTTAAGGAATAGTTGAGAAACCATCAAAATTTTCGCATGTCTGATTCTCGAAACCAATAACTACAAAGGCCTAGCGGAAAAATACACATACCGTTGTAATAGGGCGAGTTTCTACATTCACATGCAACGGGAAATTCTCGAGTTCGTCAATCCGTTCGCGAGATATGGGAGTTTGAAGTTAAGGTATGGTTGAGAAACCATGAAAATTTTCGCCGGTCTAATACTCGAAACCAATAACTGGAATGGCCTAGGGGAAAAGTACAAACACCATTGTAATCGGGCGGGTTTCTGCTTTCAGATGCAATAGGAAATTCTCGAGTTCGTCAATCCGTTCGCGAGATATGTAAGTGTGAAGTTAAGGAATGGTTGAGAAACCATCAAAATTTTCGCTGGTCGAATACTCGAAACCAATAACTGGAATGGCCTAGGGGAAAAGTACACACACCATTGTAATCTGGCGGGTTTCTACTTTCAGATGCAATAGGAATTTCTCGGGTTCGTCATTCCGTTCGCGAGATATGGGAGTTTGAAGTTAAGTAATGCCTGAGAAACCTTCAAAATTTTCGCAAGTCTGATACTCGAAACCAATAACTACTATGGCCTAGGGCAAAAATGCATATACCGTTGTAACCGGGCGAGTTTCTGCTTTCAGATGCAATAGGAATTTCTCGAGTTCGTCAATCCTTTCGCGAGATATGGGAGTTTGAAGTTAAGGTATGGTTGAGAAACCATCAAAATTTTCGCAAGTCTGATACTCGAATCCAATAACTATTATGGCCTAGGGCAAAAATACACATACCGTTGTAATCGGGCGAGTTTCTGCTTTCAGATGCAATAGGAAATTCTCGAGTTCGTCAATCCGTTCGCGAGATATGGAAGTTTGAAGTTAAGGAATGATTGAGAAACCATCAAAATTTTCGCAAGTCTGATACTCGGAACCAATAACTGGAGTGGCCTTGGGGAAAAGTACACACACCATTGTAATCTGGCGGGTTTCTACTTTCAGATGCAATAGGAATTTCTCGAGTTCGTCAATGCGTTCGCGAGGTATGGGAGTTTGAAGTTAAGGAATGGCTGAGAAATCATCAAAATTTTCGCAAGTCTGATACTCGAATCCAATAACTACTATGGCCTAGGGCAAAAATACACATACCGTTGTAATCGGGCGAGTTTCTGCTTTCAGATGCAATAGGAATTTCTCGAGTTCGTCATTCCGTTCGCGAGACATGGGAGTTTGAAGTTAAGGGATGGTTGAGGAACCATCAAAATTTTCGCTGGTCTAATACTCGAAACCAATAACTGGAATGGCCTAGGGGAAAAGTACACATACCATTGTAATCGGGCGAGTTTCTACTATCAGATGCAACAGGAATTTCTCGAGTTCGTCAATCCGTTCACGAGAAATGGTAGTTTGAAGTTAAGGAATGGTTGAGAAACCATCAAAATTTTCGCAAGTCTGATACTCGAAACCAATAACTACAATGGCCTAGGGGAAAAATACACATACCGTTGTAATCGGGCGAGTTTCTACTTTCAGATGCAACAGGAATTTCTCGAGTTCGTCAATCCGTTCGCGAGATATGGGAGTTTGAAGTTAAGGTATGGTTGAGAAACCATCAAAATTTTCGCTGGTCGAATACTCGAAACCAATAACTGGAATGGCCTAGGGGAAGGTACAAACACCATTGTAATCGGGCGGGTTTCTACTTTCAGATACCACAGGAATTTCTCGAGTTCGTCAATGCGTTCGAGAGGTATGGGAGTTTGAAGTTAAGGAATGGTTGAGAAATCATCAAAATTTTCGAAAGTCTGATACTCGAATCCAATAACTAATATGGCCTAGGGCAAAAATACACATATCGTTGTAATCGGGCGAGTTTCTGCTTTCAGATGCAACAGGAATTTCTCGAGTTCGTCAATCCGTTCGCGAGATATGGAAGTTTGAAGTTAAGGAATGATTGAGAAACCATCAAAATTTTCGCAAGTCTGATACTGGAAACCAATAACTGGAATGGCCTAGGGGAAAAGTACACACACCATTGTAATCTGGCGAGTTTCTGCTTTCAGATGCAATAGGAACTTCTCGAGTTCGTCATTCCGCTCGCGAGATATGGGAGTTTGAAATTAAGGAATGTTAGAGAAACCATCAAAATTTTCACTGGTCTGATACTCGAAACCAATAACTGGAATGGCCTAGGAGAAAAGTACACACACCACTGTAATCGGGCGGGTTTCCACTTTCAGATACAACAGGAATTTCTCGAGTTCGTCAATGCGTTCGCGAGATATGGGAGTTTGAAGTTGAGGAATGGCTGAGAAATCATCAAAATTTTCGCAAGTCTGATACTCGAATCCAATAACTATTATGGCCTATAGCAAAAATACACATACCGTTGTAATCGGGCGAGTTTCTGCTTTTAGATGCAAGAGGAAATTCTCGAGTTCGTCAATCCGTTCGCGAGATATGGAAGTTTGAAGTTAAGGAATGATTGAGAAACCATCAAAATTTTCGCAAGTCTGATACTCGAATCCAATAACTACTATGGCCTACGGGAAAAGTACACACACCATTGTAATCTAGCGGGTTTCTACTTTCAGATGCAATAGGAATTTCTCGAGTTCGTCATTTCGTTCGCGAGATATGGGAGTTTGAAGTTAAGGAATGGTTGAGAAACCATCAAAATTTTCGCTGGTCTAATACTCGAAACCAATAACTGGAATGGCCTAGGGGAAAAGTACACATACCATTGTAATCGGGCGAGTTTCTACTATCAGATGCAACAGGAATTTCTCGAGTTCGTCAATCCGTTCACGAGAAATGGTAGTTTGAAGTTAAGGAATGGTTGAGAAACCATCAAAATTTTCGCAAGTCTGATACTCGAAACCAATAACTACAATGGCCTAGGGGAAAAATACACATACCGTTGTAATCGGGCGAGTTTCTACATTCTGATGCAACAGGAATTTCTCGAGTTCGTCAATCCGTTCCCGAGATATGGGAGTTTGAAGTTAAGGAATGGTTGAGAAACCATCAAAATTTTCGCTGGTCGAATACTCGAAACCAATAACTGGAATGGCCTAGGGGAAAAGTTCAAACACCATTGTAATCGGGCGGGTTTCTACTTTCAGATACCACAGGAATTTCTCGAGTTCGTCAATGCGTTCGCGAGGTATGGGAGTTTGAAGTTAAGGAATGATTGAGAAACCATCAAAATTTTCGCAAGTCTGATACTGGAAACCAATAACTGGAATGGCCTAGGGGAAAAGTACACACACCATTGTAATCTGGCGAGTTTCTACTTTCAGATGCAGTAGGAATCTCTCGAGTTCGTCATTCCGTTCGCGAGATATGGGAGTTTGAAGTTAAGGAATGGTTGAGAAACCATCAAAATTTTCCTTGTGTCTGATACTCGAAACCAATAACTGGAAGGGCCTAGGTGAAAAGTACACACACCACTGTAATCGGGCGGGTTTCCACTTTCAGATACAACAGGAATTTCTCGAGTTCGTCAATCCGTTCGCGAGATATGGAAGTTTGAAGTTAAGGAATGATTGAGAAACCATCGAAATTTTCGCAACTCTGGTTCTGGAAACCAATAACTACAAAGGCCTAGCGGAAAAATACACATACCGTTGTAATCGGGCGAGTGTCTACTTTCACATGCAACGGGAATTTCTCGAGTTCGTCTATCCGTTCGCGAGATATGGGAGTTTGAAGTTAAGGAATGCTTGAGAAACCATCAAAATTTTCGCAAGTCTCATACTCGAAACCAATAACTACTATGGCCTACGGCAAAAATGCATATACCGTTGTAACCGGGAGAGTTTCTGCTTTCAGATGCAATAGGAAATTCTCGAGTTCGTCAATCCGTTCGCGAGATATGTAAGTGTGAAGTTAAGGAATAGTTGAGAAACCATCAAAATTTTCGCATGTATGATTCTCGAAACCAATAACTACAAAGGCCTAGCGGAAAAATACACATACCGTTGTAATAGGGCGAGTTTCTACATTCACATGCAACAGGAAATTCTCGAGTTCGTCAATCCGTTCGCGAGATATGGGAGTTTGAAGTTAAGGTATGGTTGAGAAACCATGAAAATTTTCGCCGGTCTAATACTCGAAACCAATAACTGGAATGGCCTAGGGGAAAAGTACAAACACCATTGTAATCGGGCGGGTTTCTGCTTTCAGATGCAATAGGAAATTCTCGAGTTCGTCAATCCGTTCGCGAGATATGTAAGTGTGAAGTTAAGGAATGGTTGAGAAACCATCAAAATTTTCGCTGGTCGAATACTCGAAACCAATAACTGGAATGGCCTAGGGGAAAAGTACACACACCATTGTAATCTGGCGGGTTTCTACTTTCAGATGCAATAGGAATTTCTCGGGTTCGTCATTCCGTTCGCGAGATATGGGAGTTTGAAGTTAAGTAATGCCTGAGAAACCTTCAAAATTTTCGCAAGTCTGATACTCGAAACCAATAACTACTATGGCCTAGGGCAAAAATGCATATACCGTTGTAACCGGGCGAGTTTCTGCTTTCAGATGCAATAGGAATTTCTCGAGTTCGTCAATCCTTTCGCGAGATATGGGAGTTTGAAGTTAAGGTATGGTTGAGAAACCATCAAAATTTTCGCAAGTCTGATACTCGAATCCAATAACTATTATGGCCTAGGGCAAAAATACACATACCGTTGTAATCGGGCGAGTTTCTGCTTTCAGATGCAATAGGAAATTCTCGAGTTCGTCAATCCGTTCGCGAGATATGGAAGTTTGAAGTTAAGGAATGATTGAGAAACCATCAAAATTTTCGCAAGTCTGATACTCGGAACCAATAACTGGAGTGGCCTTGGGGAAAAGTACACACACCATTGTAATCTGGCGGGTTTCTACTTTCAGATGCAATAGGAATTTCTCGAGTTCGTCAATGCGTTCGCGAGGTATGGGAGTTTGAAGTTAAGGAATGGCTGAGAAATCATCAAAATTTTCGCAAGTCTGATACTCGAATCCAATAACTACTATGGCCTAGGGCAAAAATACACATACCGTTGTAATCGGGCGAGTTTCTGCTTTCAGATGCAATAGGAATTTCTCGAGTTCGTCATTCCGTTCGCGAGACATGGGAGTTTGAAGTTAAGGAATGGTTGAGGAACCATCAAAATTTTCGCTGGTCTAATACTCGAAACCAATAACTGGAATGGCCTAGGGGAAAAGTACACATACCATTGTAATCGGGCGAGTTTCTACTATCAGAAGCAACAGGAATTTCTCGAGTTCGTCAATCCGTTCACGAGAAATGGTAGTTTGAAGTTAAGGAATGGTTGAGAAACCATCAAAATTTTCGCAAGTCTGATACTCGAAACCAATAACTACAATGGCCTAGGGGAAAAATACACATACCGTTGTAATCGGGCGAGTTTCTACTTTCAGATGCAACAGGAATTTCTCGAGTTCGTCAATCCGTTCGCGAGATATGGAAGTTTGAAGTTAAGGAATGATTGAGAAACCATCAAAATTTTCGCAAGTCTGATACTGGAAACCAATAACTGGAATGGCCTAGGGGAAAAGTACACACACCATTGTAATCTGGCGAGTTTCTACTTTCAGATGCAATAGGAATTTCTCGAGTTCGTCATTCCGTTCGCGAGATATGGGAGTTTGAAGTTAAGGAATGGTTGAGAAACCATCAAAATTTTCCTTGTGTCTGATACTCGAAACCAATAACTGGAAGGGCCTAGGTGAAAAGTACACACACCACTGTAATCGGGCGGGTTTCCACTTTCAGATACAACAGGAATTTCTCGAGTTCGTCAATCCGTTCGCGAGATATGGAAGTTTGAAGTTAAGGAATGATTGAGAAACCATCGAAATTTTCGCAACTCTGGTTCTGGAAACCAATAACTACAAAGGCCTAGCGGAAAAATACACATACCGTTGTAATCGGGCGAGTGTCTACTTTCACATGCAACGGGAATTTCTCGAGTTCGTCTATCCGTTCGCGAGATATGGGAGTTTGAAGTTAAGATATGCTTGAGAAACCATCAAAATTTTCGCAAGTCTCATACTCGAAACCAATAACTACTATGGCCTAGGGCAAAAATGCATATACCGTTGTAACCGGGAGAGTTTCTGCTTTCAGATGCAATAGGAAATTCTCGAGTTCGTCAATCCGTTCGCGAGATATGTAAGTGTGAAGTTAAGGAATAGTTGAGAAACCATCAAAATTTTCGCATGTCTGATTCTCGAAACCAATAACTACAAAGGCCTAGCGGAAAAATACACATACCGTTGTAATAGGGCGAGTTTCTACATTCACATGCAACAGGAAATTCTCGAGTTCGTCAATCCGTTCGCGAGATATGGGAGTTTGAAGTTAAGGTATGGTTGAGAAGCCATGAAAATTTTCGCCGGTCGAATACTCGAAACCAATAACTGGAATGGCCTAGGGGAAAAGTACAAACACCATTGTAATCGGGCGGGTTTCTGCTTTCAGATGCAATAGGAAATTCTCGAGTTCGTCAATCCGTTCGCGAGATATGTAAGTGTGAAGTTAAGGAATGGTTGAGAAACCATCAAAATTTTCGCTGGTCGAATACTCGAAACCAATAACTGGAATGGCCTAGGGGAAAAGTACACACACCATTGTAATCTGGCGGGTTTCTACTTTCAGATGCAATAGGAATTTCTCGGGTTCGTCATTCCGTTCGCGAGATATGGGAGTTTGAAGTTAAGTAATGCCTGAGAAACCTTCAAAATTTTCGCAAGTCTGATACTCGAAACCAATAACTACTATGGCCTAGGGCAAAAATGCATATACCGTTGTAACCGGGCGAGTTTCTGCTTTCAGATGCAATAGGAATTTCTCGAGTTCGTCAATCCTTTCGCGAGATATGGGAGTTTGAAGTTAAGGTATGGTTGAGAAACCATCAAAATTTTCGCAAGTCTGATACTCGAATCCAATAACTACTATGGCCTAGGGCAAAAATACACATACCGTTGTAATCGGGCGAGTTTCTGCTTTCAGATGCAATAGGAATTTCTCGAGTTCGTCATTCCGTTCGCGAGACATGGGAGTTTGAAGTTAAGGAATGGTTGAGGAACCATCAAAATTTTCGCTGGTCTAATACTCGAAACCAATAACTGGAATGGCCTAGGGGAAAAGTACACATACCATTGTAATCGGGCGAGTTTCTACTATCAGAAGCAACAGGAATTTCTCGAGTTCGTCAATCCGTTCACGAGAAATGGTAGTTTGAAGTTAAGAAATGGTTGAGAAACCATCAAAATTTTCGCAAGTCTGATACTCGAAACCAATAACTACAATGGCCTAGGGGAAAAATACACATACCGTTGTAATCGGGCGAGTTTCTACTTTCAGATGCAACAGGAATTTCTCGAGTTCGTCATTCCGTTCGCGAGACATGGGAGTTTGAAGTTAAGGAATGGTTGAGGAACCATCAAAATTTTCGCTGGTCTAATACTCGAAACCAATAACTGGAATGGCCTAGGGGAAAAGTACACATACCATTGTAATCGGGCGAGTTTCTACTATCAGATGCAACAGGAATTTCTCGAGTTCGTCAATCCGTTCACGAGAAATGGTAGTTTGAAGTTAAGGAATGGTTGAGAAACCATCAAAATTTTCGCAAGTCTGATACTCGAAACCAATAACTACAATGGCCTAGGGGAAAAATACACATACCGTTGTAATCGGGCGAGTTTCTACTTTCAGATGCAACAGGAATTTCTCGAGTTCGTCAATCCGTTCGCGAGATATGGAAGTTTGAAGTTAAGGAATGATTGAGAAACCATCAAAATTTTCGCAAGTCTGATACTGGAAACCAATAACTGGAATGGCCTAGGGGAAAAGTACACACACCATTGTAATCTGGCGAGTTTCTACTTTCAGATGCAATAGGAATTTCTCGAGTTCGTAATTCCGTTCGCGAGATATGGGAGTTTGAAGTTAAGGAATGGTTGAGAAACCATCAAAATTTTCCTTGTGTCTGATACTCGAAACCAATAACTGGAAGGGCCTAGGTGAAAAGTACACACACCACTGTAATCGGGCGGGTTTCCACTTTCAGATACAACAGGAATTTCTCGAGTTCGTCAATCCGTTCGCGAGATATGGAAGTTTGAAGTTAAGGAATGATTGAGAAACCATCGAAATTTTCGCAACTCTGGTTCTGGAAACCAATAACTACAAAGGCCTAGCGGAAAAATACACATACCGTTGTAATCGGGCGAGTGTCTACTTTCACATGCAACGGGAATTTCTCGAGTTCGTCTATCCGTTCGCGAGATATGGGAGTTTGAAGTTAAGATATGCTTGAGAAACCATCAAAATTTTCGCAAGTCTCATACTCGAAACCAATAACTACTATGGCCTAGGGCAAAAATGCATATACCGTTGTAACCGGGAGAGTTTCTGCTTTCAGATGCAATAGGAAATTCTCGAGTTCGTCAATCCGTTCGCGAGATATGTAAGTGTGAAGTTAAGGAATAGTTGAGAAACCATCAAAATTTTCGCATGTCTGATTCTCGAAACCAATAACTACAAAGGCCTAGCGGAAAAATACACATACCGTTGTAATAGGGCGAGTTTCTACATTCACATGCAACAGGAAATTCTCGAGTTCGTCAATCCGTTCGCGAGATATGGGAGTTTGAAGTTAAGGTATGGTTGAGAAGCCATGAAAATTTTCGCCGGTCGAATACTCGAAACCAATAACTGGAATGGCCTAGGGGAAAAGTACAAACACCATTGTAATCGGGCGGGTTTCTGCTTTCAGATGCAATAGGAAATTCTCGAGTTCGTCAATCCGTTCGCGAGATATGTAAGTGTGAAGTTAAGGAATGGTTGAGAAACCATCAAAATTTTCGCTGGTCGAATACTCGAAACCAATAACTGGAATGGCCTAGGGGAAAAGTACACACACCATTGTAATCTGGCGGGTTTCTACTTTCAGATGCAATAGGAATTTCTCGGGTTCGTCATTCCGTTCGCGAGATATGGGAGTTTGAAGTTAAGTAATGCCTGAGAAACCTTCAAAATTTTCGCAAGTCTGATACTCGAAACCAATAACTACTATGGCCTAGGGCAAAAATGCATATACCGTTGTAACCGGGCGAGTTTCTGCTTTCAGATGCAATAGGAATTTCTCGAGTTCGTCAATCCTTTCGCGAGATATGGGAGTTTGAAGTTAAGGTATGGTTGAGAAACCATCAAAATTTTCGCAAGTCTGATACTCGAATCCAATAACTATTATGGCCTAGGGCAAAAATACACATACCGTTGTAATCGGGCGAGTTTCTGCTTTCAGATGCAATAGGAAATTCTCGAGTTCGTCAATCCGTTCGCGAGATATGGAAGTTTGAAGTTAAGGAATGATTGAGAAACCATCAAAATTTTCGCAAGTCTGATACTCGGAACCAATAACTGGAGTGGCCTTGGGGAAAAGTACACACACCATTGTAATCTGGCGGGTTTCTACTTTCAGATGCAATAGGAATTTCTCGAGTTCGTCAATGCGTTCGCGAGGTATGGGAGTTTGAAGTTAAGGAATGGCTGAGAAATCATCAAAATTTTCGCAAGTCTGATACTCGAATCCAATAACTACTATGGCCTAGGGCAAAAATACACATACCGTTGTAATCGGGCGAGTTTGTGCTTTCAGATGCAATAGGAATTTCTCGAGTTCGTCATTCCGTTCGCGAGACATGGGAGTTTTAAGTTAAGGAATGGTTGAGAAACCATCAAAATTTTCGCTGGTCTAATACTCGAAACCAATAACTGGAATGGCCTAGGGGAAAAGTACACATACCATTGTAATCGGGCGAGTTTCTACTATCAGATGCAACAGGAATTTCTCGAGTTCGTCAATCCGTTCACGAGAAATGGTAGTTTGAAGTTAAGGAATGGTTGAGAAACCATCAAAATTTTCGCAAGTCTGATACTCGAATCCAATAACTAATATGGCCTAGGGCAAAAATACACATATCGTTGTAATCGGGCGAGTTTCTGCTTTCAGATGCAACAGGAATTTCTCGAGTTCGTCAATCCGTTCGCGAGATATGGAAGTTTGAAGTTAAGGAATGATTGAGAAACCATCAAAATTTTCGCAAGCCTGATACTGGAAACCAATAACTGGAATGGCCTAGGGGAAAAGTACACACACCATTGTAATCTGGCGAGTTTCTACTTTCAGATGCAATAGGAATTTCTCGAGTTCGTCATTCCGTTCGCGAGATATGGGAGTTTGAAGTTAAGGAATGGTTGAGAAACCATCAAAATTTTCCTTGTGTCTGATACTCGAAACCAATAACTGGAAGGGCCTAGGTGAAAAGTACACACACCGCTGTAATCGGGCGGGTTTCCACTTTCAGATACAACAGGAATTTCTCGAGTTCGTCAATCCGTTCGCGAGATATGGAAGTTTGAAGTTAAGGAATGATTGAGAAACCATCGAAATTTTCGCAACTCTGGTTCTGGAAACCAATAACTACAAAGGCCTGGCGGAAAAATACACATACCGTTGTAATCGGGCGAGTGTCTACTTTCACATGCAACGGGAATTTCTCGAGTTCGTCTATCCGTTCGCGAGATATGGGAGTTTGAAGTTAAGGAATGCTTGAGAAACCATCAAAATTTTCGCAAGTCTCATACTCGAAACCAATAACTACTATGGCCTAGGGCAAAAATGCATATACCGTTGTAACCGGGAGAGTTTCTGCTTTCAGATGCAATAGGAAATTCTCGAGTTCGTCAATCCGTTCGCGAGATATGTAAGTGTGAAGTTAAGGAATAGTTGAGAAACCATCAAAATTTTCGCAAGTCTGATTCTCGAAACCAATAACTACAAAGGCCTAGCGGAAAAATACACATACCGTTGTAATAGGGCGAGTTTCAACTTTCACATGCAACAGGAAATTCTCGAGTTCGTCAATCCGTTCGCGAGATATGGAAGTTTGATGTTGAGGAATGATTGAGAAACCATCAAAATTTTCGCAAGTCTGATACTCGAAACCAATAACTGGAGTGGCATTGGGGAAAAGTACACACACCATTGTAATCTGGCGGGTTTCTACTTTCAGATGCAATAGGAATTTCTCGAGTTCGTCAATCCGTTCGCGAGACATGTAGGTGTGAAGTTATGGAATGCTTGAGAAACCATCAAAATTTTCGCAAGTCTCATACTCGAAACCAATAACTACTATGGCCTAGGGCAAAAATGCATATACCGTTGTAACCGGGCGAGTTTCTGCTTTCAGATGCAATAGGATTTTCTCGGGTTCGTCATTCCGTTCGCGAGATATGGGAGTTTGAAGTTAAGTAATGCTTGAGAAACCTTCAAAATTTTCGCAAGTCTGATACTCGAAACCAATAACTACTATGGCCTAGGGCAAAAATGCATATACCGTTGTAACCGGGCGAGTTTCTGCTTTCAGATGCAATAGGAATTTCTCGAGTTCGTCAATCCTTTCGCGAGATATGGGAGTTTGAAGTTAAGGTATGGTTGAGAAACCATCAAAATTTTCGCAAGTCTGATACTCGAATCCAATAACTATTATGGCCTAGGGCAAAAATACACATACCGTTGTAATCGGGCGAGTTTCTGCTTTCAGATGCAATAGGAAATTCTCGAGTTCGTCAATCCGTTCGCGAGATATGGAAGTTTGAAGTTAAGGAATGATTGAGAATCCATCAAAATTTTCGCAAGTCTGATACTCGAATCCAATAATTACTATGGCCTGGGGCAAAAATACACATACCGTTGTAATCGGGCGAGTTTCTGCTTTCAGATGTAATAGGAAATTCTCGAGTTCGTCTATCCGTTCGCGAGATTTGGAAGTTTGAAGTTAAGGTATGATTGAGAAACCATCAAAATTTTCGCAAGTCTGATTCTCGAAACCAATAACTACAAAGGCCTAGCGGAAAAATACACATACCTTTGTAATCGGGCGAGTTTCTTCTTTCACATGCAACAGGAAATTCTCGAGTTCGTCAAACCGTTCGCGAGATATGGGAGTTTGAAGTTAAGGAATGCTTGAGAAACCATCAAAATTTTCGCAAGTCTGATACTCGAAACCAATAACTACTATGGCCTAGGGGAAAAATACACATACCTATGTAAAGGGGCTACTTTCTACTTTCAGATGCAACAGGAATTGCTCGAGTTCGTCAATCCGTTCGCGAGATATGGGAGTTTGAATTTAAGGAATGGTTGAGAAACCATCAAAATTTAGGCAATTCCGATGCTAGAAACGAATAACTGGAATGACCTAGGGGAAAAGTATACACACCACTGTAATCGGTCGAGTTTCTACTTTCAGATGCAACAGGAAATAATCGAGTTCGTTTATCCGTTCCCGAGGTATGGGAGTTTGAAGTTAAGGAATGCTTGAGAAACCATCAAAATTTTCGCAAGTCTGGTACTCGAAACCAATAACTACAATGGCCTAGGGGAAAAATAAACATACCTATGTAAACGGGTGACTTTCTACTTTCAGAAGCAACAGGAATTTCTCGAGTTCGTCAATCCGTTCGCGAGATATGGGAGTTTGAAGTTAAGGAATGGTTGAGAAACCATCAAAATTTTGTCAATTCCGATGCTAGAAACGAATAACTGGAATGACCTAGGGGAAAAGTACATACATCATTGTAATCGGTCGACTTTCTACTTTCAGATGCAACAGGAAATAATCGAGTTCGTCAATCCGGTCGCGAGATATGGGAGTTTGAAGTTAAGGAATAATTGAGAAACCACCAAAATTTTCGCAAGTCTGATACTCGAAACCAATAACTACTATGGCCAGGGGCAAAAATACACATACCGTTGTAATCGGGCGAGTTTTTGCTTTCAGATGCAATAGGAAATTCTCGAGTTCTTCAATCCGTTCGCGAGATATGGGAGTTTGAAGTTAAGGAATGGTTGAGAAACCATCAATATTTTCGCAAGTCTGACACTCGAAACCAATAACTACTATGGCCTAGGGCAAAAATACACATACCGTTGTAATCGGACGAGTTTCTGGTTTCAGATGCAACAGGAATTTATCGAGTTCTTCAATCCGTTCGCGAGATATGGGAGTTTGAAGTTAAGGAATGGTTGAGAAACCATCAATATTTTCGCAAGTCTGATACTCGAAACCAATAACTAATATGGCCTAGGGGAAAAATACACATACCGTTGTAATCGGGCGAGTTTCTGCTTTCAGATTGAATAGGAAATTCTCGAGTTCGTCAATCCGTTCGCGAGATTTGGAAGTTTGAAGTTAAGGAATGATTGAGAAACCATCGAAATTTTCGCAAGTCTGATTCTCGAAACCAATAACTACAAAGGCCTAGCGGAAAAATACACATACCGTTGTAATCGGGCGAGTGTCTACTTTCAGATGCAATAGGAAATTCTCGAGTTCGTCAATCCGTTCGCGAGATATGTAAGTGTGAAGTTAAGGAATGGTTGAGAAACCATCAAAATATTCGCTGGTCGAATACTCGAAACCAATAACTGGAATGGCCTAGGGGAAAAGTACACACACCATTGTAATCTGGCGGGTTTCTACTTTCAGATGCAATAGGAATTTATCGGGTTCGTCATTCCGTTCGCGAGATATGGGAGTTTGAAGTTAAGTAATGCTTGAGAAACCTTCAAAATTTTCGCAAGTCTGATACTCGAAACCAATAACTACTATGGCCTAGGGCAAAAATGCATATACCGTTGTAACCGGGCGAGTTTCTGCTTTCAGATGCAATAGGAAATTCTCGAGTTCGTCAATCCGTTCGCGAGATATGTAAGTGTGAAGTTAAGGAATAGTTGGGAAACCATCAAAATTTTCGCAAGTCTGATTCTCGAAACCAATAACTACAAAGGCCTAGCGGAAAAATACACATACCGTTGTAATAGGGCGAGTTTCTACTTTCACATGCAACAGGAAATTCTCGAGTTCGTCAATCCGTTCGCGAGATATGGAAGTTTGATGTTGAGGAATGATTGAGAAACCATCAAAATTTTCGCAAGTCTGATACTCGAAACCAATAACTGGAGTGGCATTGGGGAAAAGTACACACACCATTGTAATCTGGCGGGTTTCTACTTTCAGATGCAATAGGAATTTCTCGAGTTCGTCAATCCGTTCGCGAGACATGTAGGTGTGAAGTTATGGAATGCTTGAGAAACCATCAAAATTTTCGCAAGTCTCATACTCGAAACCAATAACTACTATGGCCTAGGGCAAAAATGCATATACCGTTGTAACCGGGCGAGTTTCTGCTTTCAGATGCAATAGGAATTTCTCGAGTTCGTCAATCCGTTCGCGAGATATGGGAGTTTGAAGTTAAGGTATGGTTGAGAAACCATGAAAATTTTCGCCGGTCGAATACTCGAAACCAATAACTGGAATGGCCTAGGGGAAAAGTACAAACACCATTGTAATCGGGCGGGTTTCTGCTTTCAGATGCAATAGGAATTTCTCGAGTTCGTCAATCCTTTCGCGAGATATGGGAGTTTGAAGTTAAGGTATGGTTGAGAAACCATCAAAATTTTCGCGTCTGATACTCGAAACCAATAACTGGAGTGGCCTAGGTGAAAAGTACACACATCATTGTAATCTGGCGGGTTTCTACTTTCCGATGCAATAGGAACTTCTCGAGTTCGTCATTCCGTTCGCGAGATATGGGAGTTTGAAATTAAGGAATGTTTGAGAAACCATCAAAATTTTCACTGGTCTGATACTCGAAACCAATAACTGGAATGGCCTAGGAGAAAAGTACACACACCATTGTATTCGGGCGTGTTTCTACTTTCAGATGCAACAGGAATTTCTCGAGTTCGTCAATCCGTTCGCGAGATATGGGAGTTTGAAGTTAAGGAATGTTTGAGAAACCATCAAAATTTTCGCAAGTCTGATACTCGAAACCAATAACTACTATGGCCTAGGGCAGAAGTGCATATACCGTTGTAACCGGGCGAGTTTCTGCTTTCAGATGCAATAGGAAATTCTCGAGTTCGTCAATCCGTTCGCGAGATATGTAAGTGTGAAGTTAAGGAATGGTTGAGAAACCATCAAAATTATCGCAAGTCTGATACTCGAAACCAATAACTACAATGGCCTTGGGGAAAAATACACATACCGTTGTAATCGGGCGAGTTTCTGCTTTCAGATTGAATAGGAAATTCTCGAGTTCGTCAATCCGTTCGCGAGATTTGGAAGTTTGAAGTTAAGGAATGATTGAGAAACCATCGAAATTTTCGCAAGTCTGATTCTCGAAACCAATAACTACAAAGGCCTAGCGGAAAAATGCACATACCGTTGTAATCGGGCGAGTGTCTACTTTCACATGTAACGGGAATTTCTCGAGTTCGTCTATCCGTTCGCGAGATATGGGAGTTTGAAGTTAAGGAATGCTTGAGAAACCATCAAAATTTTCGCAAGTCTGATACTCGAATCCAATAACTACTGTGGCCTAGGGCAAAAATACACATACCGTTGCAATCGGGCGAGTTTCTGCTTTCAGATGCAATAGGAAATTCTCGAGTTCGTCTATCCGTTCGCGAGATATGGAAGTTTAAAGTTAATGAATGATTGAGAAACCATCAAAATTTTCGCAAGTCTGATTCTCGAAACCGATAACTACAAAGGCCTAGCGGAAAAATACACATACCGTTGTAATCGGGCGAGTTTCTACTTTCACATGCAACAGGAAATTCTCGAGTTCGTCAATCCGTTCGCGAGATATGGAAGTTTGAAGTTAAGGAATGATTGAGAAACCATCAAAATTTTCGCAAGTCTGATACTCGAAACCAATAACTGGAGTGGCCTTGGGGAATAGTACATACACCATTGTAATCTGGCGGGTTTCTACTTTCAGATGCAATAGGAATTTCTCGAGTTCGTCAATCCGTTCGCGAGATATGGGAGTTTGAAGTTAAGGAATGGTTGAGAAACCATCAAAATTTTCTTAATTCTGACGCTAGAAACGAATAACTGGAATGACCGAGGGGAAAAGTACACACACCATTGTGATCGGTCGAGTTTCTACTTTCAGATGCAACAAAAAATAATCGAGTTCGCCAATCCGTTCGCGAGATATGGGAGTTTGAAGTTAAGGAATGGTTGAGAAACCATCACAATTTTCGCAAGTCTGATACTCGAAACCAATAACTACTATGGCCTAGGGCAAAAATACACATTTCGTTGTAATCGGACGAGTCTCTGCTTTCAGATGCAACAGGAATTTCTCGAGTTCGTCAATCCGTTCGCGAGATATGGGAGTTTGAAATTAAGGAACGGTTGAGAAACCATCAAAATTTTCGCAAGTCTGATACTCGAAACCAATAACTATAAACGCATAGGGGAAAAATACACATACCGTTGTTATCGGGAGAGTTTCTTCTACCAGATGCAACCGGAATATCTCGTGTTCGTCAATCAGTTCGCGAGATATGGGAGTTTGAAGTTAAGGAATGGTTGAGAAACCATCACAATATTCGCAAGTCTGATACTCGAAACCAATAAATACTATGGCCTAGGGGAAAAATACACATACCTATGTAAAGGGGCGACTTTCTACTTTCAGATGCAACAGGAATTGCTCGAGTTCGTCAATCCGTTCGCGAGATATAGGAGTTTGGAATTTAAGGAATGGTTGAGAAACCATCAAAATTTAGGCAATTCCGATGCTAGAAACGAATAACTGGAATGACCTAGGGGAAAAGTATGCACACCATTGTAATCGGTCGAGTTTCTACTTTCAGATGCAACAGGAAATAATCGAGTTCGTTTATCCGTTCCCGAGGTATGGGAGTTTGAAGTTAAGGAATGCTTGAGAAACCATCAAAATTTTCGCAAGTCTGATACTCGAAACCAATAACTACTATGGCCTAGGGGAAAAAAACACACACCTATGTAAACGGGCGACTTTCTACTTTCAGATGCAACAGGAATTTCTCGAGATCGTCAATCCGTTCGCGAGATATGGGAGTTTGAATTTAAGGAATGGTTGAGAAACCATCAAAATTTTGTCAATTCCGATGCTAGAAACGAATAACTGGAATGACCTAGGGGAAAAGTACATACACCATTGTAATCGGTCGACTTTCTACTTTCAGATGCAACAGGAAATAATCGAGTTCGTCAATCCGGTCGCGAGATATGGGAGTTTGAAGTTAAGGAATAATTGAGAAATCGCCAAAATTTTCGCAAGTCTGATACTCGAAACCAATAACTACTATGGCCAGAGGCAAAAATACACATACCGTTGTAATCGGGCGAGTTTTTGCTTTCAGATGCAATAGGAAATTCTCGAGTTCTTCAATCCGTTCGCGAGATATGGGAGTTTGAAGTTAAGGAATGGTTGAGAAACCATCAATATTTTCGCAAGTCTGATACTCGAAACCAATAACTACTATGGCCTAGGGCAAAAATACACATACCGTTGTAATCGGACGAGTTTCTGGTTTCAGATGCAACAGGAATTTATCGAGTTCTTCAATCCGTTCGCGAGATATGGGAGTTTGAAGTTAAGGAATGGTTGAGAAACCTTCAATATTTTCGCAAGTCTGATACTCGAAACCAATAACTACTATGGCCTAGGGGAGAAAAACACATACCTATGTAAACGGGCGACTTTCTACTTTCAGAAGCAACAGGAATTTCTCGAGTTCGTCAATCCGTTCGCGAGATATGGGAGTTTGAATTTAAGGACTGGTTGAGAAACCATCAAAATTTTGGCAATTCCGATGCTTGAAACGAATAACTGGAATGACCTAGGGGAAACGTACACACACCATTGTAATCGGTCGAGTTTCTACTTTCAGATGCAACAGGAAATAATCGAGTTCGTCAATCCGTTCCCGAGATATGAGAGTTTGATGTTAAGGAATGCTTGAGAAACCATCAAAATTTTCGCAAGTCTGATACTCGAAACCAATAACTACAATGGCCTAGGGGAAAAATAAACATACCTATGCAAACGGGCGACTTTCTACTTTCAGAAGCAACAGGAATTTCTCGAATTCGTTAATCCGCTCGCGAGATATGGGAGTTTGAAGTTAAGGAATGGTTGAGAAACCATCAAAATTTTGGCAATTCCGATGCTAGAAACGAATAACTGGAATGACCTAGGGGAAAAGTACACACACCATTGTAATCGGTCGAGTTTCTACTTTCAGATGCAACAGGAAATAATGGAGTTCGTCAATCCGTTCCCGAGATATGGGAGTTTGAAGTTAAGGAATAATTGAGAAACCACCAAAATTTTCGCAAGTCTGATACTCGAAACCAATAACTACTATGGCCAAGGGCAAAAATACACATACCGTTGTAATCGGGCGAGTTTTTGCTTTCAGATGCAATAGGAAATTCTCGAGTTCTTCAATCCGTTCGCTAGATATGGGAGTTTGAAGTTAAGGAATGGTTGAGAAACCATCAATATTTTCGCAAGTCTGATACTCGAAACCAATAACTACTATGGCCTAGGGCAAAAATACACATACCGTTGTAATCGGACGAGTTTCTACTTTCAGATGCAACAGGAATTTCTCGAGTTCGTCAATCCGTTCGCGAGGCATGGGAATTTGAAATTAAGGAATGCTTGAGAAACCATCAAAATTTTCGCAAGTCTGATACTCGAAACCAATAACTACTATGGCCTAGGGCAAAAATACACATACCGTTGTAATCGGGCGAGTTTCTGCTTTCAGATGCAATAGGAAATTCTCGAGTTCGTCAATCCGTTCGCGAGATATGGGAGTTTGAAGTTAAGGAATGTTTGAGAAACCATCAAAATTTTCACTGGTCTGATACTCGAAACCAATAACTGGAATGGCCTAGGAGAAAAGTACACACACCACTGTATTCGGGCGTGTTTCTACTTTCAGATGCAACAGGAATTTCTCGAGTTCGTCAATCCGTTCGCGAGATATGGGAGTTTGAAGTTAAGGAATGTTTGAGAAACCATCAAAATTTTCGCAAGTCTGATACTCGAAACCAATAACTACTATGGCCTAGGGCAGAAGTGCATATACCGTTGTAACCGGGCGAGTTTCTGCTTTCAGATGCAATAGGAAATTCTCGAGTTCGTCAATCCGTTCGCGAAATATGTAAGTGTGAAGTTAAGGAATGGTTGAGAAACCATCAAAATTATCGCAAGTCTGATACTCGAAACCAATAACTACAATGGGCCTTGGGGAAAAATACACATACCGATGTAATCGGGGCGAGTTTCTGCTTTCAGATTGAATAGTAAATTCTCGAGTTCGTCAATCCGTTCGCGAGATTTGGAAGTTTGAAGTTAAGGAATGACTGAGAAACCAACGAAATTTTCGCAAGTCTGAATTCTCGAAACCAATAACTACAAAGGCCTAGCGGAAAAATACACATACCGTTGTAATCGGGCGAGTGTCTACTTTCACATGCAACGGGAATTCTCTCGAGTTCGTCTATCCGTTCGGCGAGATATGGGAGTTTGAAGTTAAGGAATGCTTGAGAAACCATCCAAAATTTTCGCAAGTCTGATACTCGAATCCAATAACTACTGTGGCCTAGGGCAAAAATACACATACCGTTGCAATCGGCGAGTTTTCTGCTTTCAGATGCAATAGGAAATTCTCGAGTTCGTCTATCCGTTCGCGAGATATGAAGTTTGAAGTTAAGGAATGATTGAGAAACCATCAAAATTTTTCGCAAGTCTGATTCCTCGAAACCGATAACTACAAAGCCTAGCGGAAAAATACACATACCGTTGTAATCGGGGCGAGTTTCTACTTTCACATGCAACAGGAAATTCTCGAGTTCGTCAATCCGTTCGCGAGATATGGAAGTTTGAAGTTAAGGAATGATTGAGAAACCATCAAAATTTTCGCAAGTCTGATACTCCGAAACCAATAACTGGAGTTGCCTTGGGGAATAGTACATACACCATTGTAATCTGGCGGGTTTCTACTTTCAGATGCAATAGGAATTTCTCGAGTTCGTCATTCCCGTTCGCGAGATATGGGAGTTTGAAGTTAAGGAATGATTGAGAAACCATCAAAATTTTCCTTGTGTCTGATACTCGAAACCAATAACTGGAATGGCCTAGGAGAAAAGTACACACACCATTGTATTCGGGCGTGTTTTCTACTTTCGAGATGCAAACCGCCGAATTTCTCGAGTTCGTCAATCCGTTCGCGAGATATGGGAGTTTGAAGTTAAGGAATGGTTGAGAACACATCAAAATTTTCTTAATTCTGACGCTAGAAACGAATAACTGGAATGACCGAGGGGAAAAGTACACACACCATTGTGATCGGTCGAGTTTCTACTTTCAGATGCAACAAAAAATAATCGAGTTCGCCAATCCGTTCGCGAGATATGGGAGTTTGAAGTTAAGGAATGGGTTGAGAAACCATCACAATTTTCGCAAGTCTGATACTCGAAACCAATAACTACTATGGCCTAGGGCAAAAATACACATTTCGTTGTAATCGGACGAGTCTCTGCTTTCAGATGCAACAGGAATTTCTCGAGTTCGTCAATCCGTTCGCGAGATATTGGGAGTTTGAATTAAGGAACGTTGAGAAACCATCAAAATTTTCGCAAGGTCTGATACTCGAAAACCAGTAACTACTATGGCCTAGGGGGAACAATACACATACCGTTGTAATCGGACGAGTCTCTGCTTTCAGATGCAAGAGGGAATTTCTCGAGTTCGTCAATCCGTTCGCGAGATATGGGAGTTTGAAATTAAGGAACGGTTGAGAAACCATCACAATTTTCGCAAGTCTGATACTCGAAACCAATAACTACAAAGGCATAGGGGAAAAATACACATACCGTTGTTATCGGGAGAGTTTCTTCTACCAGATGCAACCGGAATATCTCGTGTTCGTCAATCAGTTCGCGAGATATGGGAGTTTGAAGTTAAGGAATGGTTGAAGGGCCATCATAATTTTCGCAAGTCTGATACTCGAAACCAATAACTAATATGGCCTAGGGGAAAAATACACATACCTTTGTAATCAGGCGAGTTTCTACTTTCAGATGCAACAGGAGTTTCTCGAGTTCGTCAGTCCGTTCGCGAGATATGGGAGTTTGAAGTTAAGGAATGGTTGAGAAACCATCAAAATTTTCGCAATTCTGATGCTAGAAACGAATAACTGGACTGACCTAGGGGAAAAGTTCATACACCATTGTAATCGGTCGACTTTCTACTTTCAGATGCAACAGGAAATAATCGAGTTCGTCAATCCGGTCGCGAGATATGGGAGTTTGAAGTTAAGGAATAATTGAGAAACCACCAAAATTTTCGCAAGTCTGATACTCGAAACCAATAACTACTATGGCCTAGGGCAAAAATACACATACCGTTGTAATCGGACGAGTTTCTGGTTTCAGATGCAACAGGAATTTATCGAGTTCTTCAATCCGTTTCGCGAGATATGGGAGTTTGAAGTTAAGGAATGGTTGAGAAACCATCAATATTTTCGCAAGTCTGATACTCGAAACCAATAACTACTATGGCCTAGGGTAAAAAAACACATACCTATGTAAACGGGCGACTTTCTACTTTCAGAAGCAACAGGAATTTCTCGAGTTCGTCAATCCGTTCGCGAGATATGGGAGTTTGAATTTAAGGAATGGTTGAGAAACCATCAAAATTTTGGCAATTCCGATGCTTGAAACAAATAACTGGAATGACCTAGGGGAAACGTACACACACCATTGTAATCGGTCCAGTTTCTACTTTCAGATGCAACAGGAAATAATCGAGTTCGTCAATCCGTTCCCGAGATATGAGAGTTTGATGTTAAGGAATGCTTGAGAAACCATCAAAATTTTCGCAAGTCTGATACTCGAAACCAATATCTACAATGGCCTAGGGGAAAAATAAACATACCTATGTAAACGGGCGACTTTCTACTTTCAGAAGCAACAGGAATTTCTCGAGTTCGTCAATCCGTTCGCGAGATATGGGAGTTTGAAATTAAGGAATGGTTGAGAAACCATCAAAATTTTGGCAATTCCGATGCTTGAAACGAATAACTGGAATGACCTAGGGGAAACGTACACACACCATTGTAATCGGTCGAGTTTCTACTTTCAGATGAAACAGGAAATAATCGAGTTCGTCAATCCGTTCCCGAGATATGGGAGTTTGAAGTTCAGGAATAATTGACAAACCACCAAAATTTTCGCAAGTCTGATACTCGAAACCAATAACTACTATGGCCAAGGGCAAAAATACACATACCGTTGTAATCGGGCGAGTTTTTGTTTTCAGATGCAATAGGAAATTCTCGAGTTCTTCAATCCGTTCGCGAGATATGGGAGTTTGAAGTTAAGGAATGGTTGAGAAACCATCAATATTTTCGCAAGTCTGATACTCGAAACCAATAACTACTATGGCCTAGGGCAAAAATACACATATCGTTGTAATCGGACGAGTTTCTGGTTTCCGATGCAACAGGAATTTATCGAGTTCTTCAATCCGTTCGCGAGATATGGGAGTTTGAAGTTAAGGAATGGTTGAGAAACCATCAATATTTTCGCAAGTCTGATACTCGAAACCAATAACTACTATGGCCTAGGGCAAAAATACACATACCTTTGTAATCGGACGAGTTTCTGGTTTCAGATGCAACAGGAATTTATCGAGTTCGTAAATCCGTTCGCGAGATATGGGAGTTTGAAATTAAGGAACGGTTGAGAAACCATCAAAATTTTCGCAAGTCTGATACTCGAAACCAATAACTGGAACGGCCTAGGGGAAAAGTACACACACCATTGTAATCGGGCAAGTTTCTACTTTCAAATGCAACAGGAATTTCTCGAGCTCGTCAATCCGTTCGCGAGATATGGGACTTTGAAGTTAAGGAATGGTTGAGAAACCATCAAAATTTTCGCAAGTCTGGTAATCGAAACCAATAACTGGAACGGCCTAGGGGAAAAGTACACACACCATTGTAATGGGGCGAGTTTCTACTTTCAGATGCAACAGGAATTTCTCGAGTTCGTCAATCCGTTCGCGAGATATGGGAGTTTGAAGTTAGGGAATGGTTGAGAGGCCATCATAATTTTCGCAAGTCTGATACTCGAAACCAATAACTACTATGGCCTAGGGGAAAAATACACATACCTTTGTAATCAGGCGAGTTTCTACTTTCAGATGCAACAGGAATTTCTCGAGTTCGTCAATCCGTTCGCGAGATATGGGAGTTTGAAGTTAAGGAATGGTTGAGAAACCATCAATATTTTCGCAAGTCTGATACTCGAAACCAATAACTACAAAGACTTAGGGGAAAAATACACATACCCTTGTAATCGGGAGAGTTTCTTCTTCCAGATGCAACCGCAATTTCTCGTGTTCGTCAATACGTTCGCGTAATATGGGAGTTTGAAATTGAGGAATGGTTGAGAAACCATTACAATTTTCGCAAGTTTGGTACTCGAAACCAATAACTGGAACGGCCTAGTGGAAAATTACACACACCATTGTAATCGGGCAAGTTTCTACTTTCAAATGCAACAGGAATTTCTCGAGCTCGTCAATCCGTTCGCGAGATATGAGAGTTTGAAGTTAAGGAATGGTTGAGAGACCATCACAATTTTCGCAAGTCTGATACTCGAAACCAATAACTACTATGGCCTAGGGCAAAAATACACAAACCTTTGTAACCGGGCGAGTTTATACTTTCAGATGCAACAGGAATTTGTCGAATTCGTCAATCCGTTCGCGAGATATTGGAGTTTGAAGTTAAAGAATGGTTGAGAACCATCAAAATATTCGCAAGTGTGATACTCGAAACCAATAACAGGAATGGCCTAGGGAAAAAATACACATACCGTTGTAATCGGGCGAGTTTCTACTTTCAGATGCAACAGGAATTTCTCGAGCTCGTCAATCCGTTCGCGAGATATGGGACTTTGAAGTTAAGGAATGGTTGAGCAACCATCAAAATTTTTGCAAGTCTGGTAATCGAAACCAATAACTGGAACGGCCTAGGGGAAAAAGTACACACACCATTGTAATCGGGCAAGTATCTACTTTCAGAGGCGACAGGAAATTCTCGAGTTCGCCAATCCGTTCGTGAGGTATCGGAGTTTGAAGTTAAAGAATGGTTGAGAAACCGTCAAAATTTTCGCAAGTCTGATACTCGAAACCAATAACTACTATGGCCTAGGGCAAAAATACACATACTGTTGTGATCGGAAGAGTTTCTGGTTTCAGATGCAACAGGAATTTCTAGATTTCGTCAATCCGTTCGCGAGATATGGGAGTTTGAAGTTAAGGAATGGTTGAGAAACCATCACAAATTTCGCAAGTCTGATACTCGAAACCAATAACTACCATTGCCTAGGGGAAAAATGCACATACTTTTGTAATCAGGCGAGTTTCTACTTTCAGATGCAATAGGAATTTCTCGAATTCGTCAATCCGTTCGCGAGATATGGGAGTTTGAAGTTAAGGAATGGTTGAGAAACCATCAAAATTTTCGCAAGTCTGATACTCGAAACCAATAACTACTATGGCCTAGAGCAAAAATACACATACCGTTGTGATCGGACGAGTTTCTGGTTTCAGATGCAACAGGAATTTCCCGAGTTCGTCAGCCGTTCGCGACATATGGGAGTTTGAAGTTAAGGAATGGTTGAGAAACCATCACAAATTTCGCAAGTCTGATACTCGAAACCAATAACTACCATTGCCTAGGGGAAAAATGCACATACCTTTGTAATCGGGCAAGTTTCTACTTTCAGATGCAACAGGAATTTCTCGAGCTCGTCAATCCGTTCGCGAGATATGGGAGTTTGAAGTTAAGGAATGGTTGAGAAACCATCAGAATTTTCGCAAGTCTGATACCCGAAACCAATAACTGGAACGGCCTAGGGGAAAAGTACACACACCGTTGTAATCGGGCAAGTTTCTACTTTCATATGCAACAGGAATTTCTCGAGTTCGTCAATCCGTTCGCGAGATATAGGAGTTAGAAGTTAAGGAATGGTTGAGAAACCATCAAAATTTTCGCAATTCTGATGCTAGAAACGAATAACTGGAATGACATAGGGGAAAAGTACACACACCATTGTAATCGGTCGACTTTCTACTTTCAGAAGCAACAGGAAATAATCGAGTTCGTCAATCCGTCCGCGAGATATGGGAGTTTGAAATTAAGGAACGGTTGAGAAACCTTCAAAATTGTCGCAAGTCTGATACTCGAAACCAAGAACTACAAAGGCTTAGGGGAAAAATAC